>NW_027196180.1:22500-70000 GCF_038502225.1 Cherax quadricarinatus | reverse complement strand
GAACAATGCTGTTTTGGGAAGAACAGTGCTGTGTTGGGAAGAACAGTGCTGTGCTGGAAAGAACAATGCTGTGCTGGGAAGAACAGTGCTGTATTGGGAAGAACAGTGCTGTGTTGGGAAGAACAATGCTGTGTTGGGAAGAACAGTGCTGTGTTGGGAAGAACAATGCTGTGTTGGGAAGAACAATGCTGTGTTGGGAAGAACAGTGCTGTGCTGGAAAGAACAATGCTGTGCTGGGAAGAACAGTGCTGTGCTGGGAAGAACAGTGCTGCGTTGGGAAGAACAGTGCTGTGTTGGGAAGAACAGTGCTGTGCTGGAAAGAACAATGCTGTGCTGGGAAGAACAGTGCTGTGTTGGGAAGAACAATGCTGTGTTGGGAAGAACAATGCTGTTTTGGGAAGAACAGTGCTGTGTTGGGAAGAACAGTGCTGTGCTGGGAAGAACAGTGCTGTGTTGGGAAGAACAGTGCTGTGTTGGGAAGAACAATGCTGTGTTGGGAAGAACAATGCTGTGCTGGAAAGAACAATGCTGTGCTGGGAAGAACAGTGCTGTGTTGGTAAGAACAGTGCTGTGTTGGGAAGAACAGTGTTGTGTTGGGAAGAACAATGCTGTGTTGGGAAGAACAATGCTGTGTTGGGAAGAACAATGCTGTGTTGGGAAGAACAATGCTCTGTTGGGAAGAACAATGCTGTGTTGGGAAGAACAATGCTGTGTTGGAAAGAACAATGCTGTTTTGGGAAGAACAGTGCTGTGTTGGGAAGAACAATGCTGTGCTGGGAAGAACAATGCTGTGTTGGAAAGAACAATGCTGTTTTGGGAAGAACAGTGCTGTGCTGGGAAGAACAGAGCTGTGCTGGAAAGAAAAGTGCTGTGTTGGGAAGAACAGTGCTGTGCTGGAAAGAACAATGCTGTGCTGGGAAGAACAGTGCTGTATTGGGAAGAACAGTGCTGTGTTGGGAAGAACAATGCTGTGTTGGGAAGAACAGTGCTGTGTTGGGAAGAACAATGCTGTGTTGGGAAGAACAATGCTGTGTTGGGAAGAACAGTGCTGTGCTGGAAAGAACAATGCTGTGCTGGGAAGAACAGTGCTGTGCTGGGAAGAACAGTGCTGTTGGGAAGAACAGTGCTGTGTTGGGAAGAACAGTGCTGTGCTGGAAAGAACAATGCTGTGCTGGGAAGAACAGTGCTGTGTTGGGAAGAACAATGCTGTGTTGGGAAGAACAATGCTGTTTTGGGAAGAACAGTGCTGTGTTGGGAAGAACAGTGCTGTGCTGGGAAGAACAGTGCTGTGTTGGGAAGAACAGTGCTGTGTTGGGAAGAACAATGCTGTGTTGGGAAGAACAGTGCTGTGCTGGGAAGAACAATGCTGTGTTGGGAAGAACAATGCTGTGTAGGGAAGAACAATGCTGTGTTGGGAAGAACAATGCTGTGTTGGGAAGAACAATGCTGTGCTGGAAAGAACGATGCTGTGCTGGGAAGAACAGTGCTGTGTTGGTAAGAACAGTGCTGTGTTGGGAAGAACAGTGCTGTGTTGGGAAGAACAATCCTGTGTTGGGAAGAACAATGCTCTGTTGGGAAGAACAATGCTGTGTTGGGAAGAACAATGCTGTGTTGGAAAGAACAATGCTGTTTTGGGAAGAACGGTGCTGTGTTGGGAAGAACAATGCTGTATTGGAAAGAACAATGCTGTTTTGGGAAGAACAGTGCTGAGCTGGGAAGAACAGTGCTGTGCTGGGAAGAACAGTGCTGTGCTGGAAAGAACAATGCTGTGCTGGGAAGAACAGTGCTGTGCTGGGAAGAACAGTGCTGCGTTGGGAAGAACAGTGCTGTGTTGGGAAGAACAGTGCTGTGCTGGAAAGAACAATGCTGTGCAGGGAAGAACAGTGCTGTGTTGGGAAGAACAATGCTGTGTTGGGAAGAACAATGGTGTGTTGGGAAGAACAGTGCTGTGTTGGGAAGAACAATACTGTGTTGGGAAGAACAATGCTGTGTTGGGAAGAACAGTGCTGTGCTGGAAAGAACAATGCTGTGCTGGGAGAAACAGTGCTGTGCTGGGAAGAACAGTGCTGAGTTGGGAAGAACAGTGCTGTGCTGGAAAGAACAATGCTGTGTTGGGAAGAACAGTGCTGTGTTGGGAGAAACAATGCTGTGTTGGGAAGAACAATGCTGTGTTGGGAAGAACAATGCTGTGTTGTGAAGAACAGTGCTGTTTTGGGAAGAACAATGCTGTGTTGGGAAGAACAATGCTGTGTTGGGAAGAACAGTGCTGTGTTGGAAAGAACAATGCTGTGCTGGGGAGAACAGTGCTGTGCTGGGAAGAACAGTGCTGTGCTGGGAAGAACAGTGCTGTGTTGGGAAGAACAGTGCTGTGCTGGAAAGAACAATGCTGTGCTGGGAATAACAGTGCTGTGTTGGGAAGAACAATGTTGTGTTGGGAAGAACAATGCTGTGTTGGGAAGAACAGTGCTGTGTTGGGAAGAACAATGCTGTGTTGGGAAGAACAATGCTGTGTTGGGAAGAACAGTGCTGTGCTGTAAAGAACAATGCTGTGCTGGGAAGAACAGTGCTGTGTTGGGAAGAACAGTGCTGTGCTGGAAAGAACAATGCTGTTTTGGGAAGAACAGTGCTGTGTTGGGAAGAACTATGCTGTGTTGGGAAGAACAATGCTGTGTTGGGAAGAACAATGCTGTGTTGGGAAGAACAGTGCTGTGTTGGGAAGAACAATGCTGTGTTGGGAAGAACAATGCTGCGTTGGGAAGAACAGTGCTGTGCTGGAAAGAACAATGCTGTGCTGGGAAGAACAGTGCTGTGCTGGGAAGAACAGTTCTGTGCTGGGAAGAACAGTGCTGTGTTGGGAAGAACAGTGCTGTGCTGGAAAGAACAATGCTGTGCTGGGAAGAACAGTGCTGTGTTGGGAAGAACAATGCTGTGTTGGGATGAACAATGCTGTTTTGGGAAGAACAGTGCTGTGTTGGGAAGAACAGTGCTGTGCTGGGAAGAACAGTGCTGTGTTGGGAAGAACAGTGCTGTGTTGGGAAGAACAATCCTGTGCTGGGAAGAACAGTGCTGTGCTGGGAAGAACAATGCTGTGTTGGGAAGAACAATGCTGTGTAGGGAAGAACAATGCTGTGTTGGGAAGAACAATGCTGTGTTCGGAAGAACAATGCTGTGCTGGAAAGAACGATGCTGTGCTGGGAAGATCAGTGCTGTGTTGGTAAGAACAGTGCTGTGTTGGGAATAACAGTGCTGTGTTGGGAAGAACAATGCTGTGTTGGGAAGAACAATGCTGTGTTGGGAAGAACAATGCTCTGTTGGGAAGAACAATGCTGTGTTGGGAAGAACAATGCTGTGTTGGAAAGAACAATGCTGTTTTGGGAAGAACAGTGCTGTGTTGGGAAGAACAATGCTGTGCTGGGAAGAACAATGCTGTGTTGGAAAGAACAATGCTGTTTTGGGAAGAACAGTGCTGTGCTGGGAAGAACAGTGCTGTGCTGGAAAGAACAATTCTGTGCTGGGAAGAACAGTGCTGTGCTGGGAAGAACAGTGCTGTGTTGGGAAGAACAGTGCTGTGCTGGAAAGAACAATGCTGTGCTGGGAAGAACAGTGCTGTGCTGTGAAGAACACTGCTGTGCTGGGAACAACACTGCTGTGTTGGGAAGAACAATGCTGTGTTGGGAAGAACAATGCTGTGTTGGGAAGAACAATCCTGTGTTGGGAAGAACAATGCTGTGTTGGGAAGAACAATGCTGTGTTGGGAAGAACAATGCTGTATTGGGAAGAACAATGCTGTGTTGGGAAGAACAGTGCTGTGTTGGGAAGAACAATGCTGTGTTGGGAAGAACAGTGCTGTGTTGGGAAGAACAATGCTGTGTTGGTTTAATTATATAATGAGTAAAGCTAGCTACTATAGAATTAAGTACATGCAAGAAAAATTTCAAAATTACTATTTTTATAAGAGAACAATTACTGCATTGGGAACAGTTACAATATAGACTAATATAATACTAAGGTATATAAGTGCTATATGATTAGTTTAATGTTGATTGAAGAAATTTTATTACTGTTGTTGGTATGTTAGAACATCTCATGTGGTGTGTTATAGAAACGCAATGCGCAAAAGCAATATGACTCAGTGCAGTAGACAGTGCTATGCAGGGCAATCCTGGGACAGTGGTGTGTTGGGAAGAACAGTGCTGTGTTGGGAAGAACAGTGGTGTGTTGGGAAGAACAGTGCTGTGTTGGGAAGAACAGTGCTGTGGGGTGGGAAGAACAATGCTGTGTTGGGAAGAACAATGCTGTGTTGGGAAGAACAGTGCTGTGCTGGGAAGAACAGTGCTGTGTTGGGAAGAACAATGCTGTGTTGGGAAGAACAATGCTGTGTTGGGAAGAACAATGCTGTGTTGCGAAGAACAATGCTGTGCTGGAAAGAACAATGCTGTGCTGGGAAGAACAGTGCTGTTTTGGGAAGAACAGTGCTGTGTTGGGAAGAACAGTGCTGTGTTGGGAAGAACAGTGCTGTGGGGTGGGAAGAACAATGCTGTGTTGGGAAGAACAATGCTGTGTTGGGAAGAACAATGCTGTGTTGCGAAGAACAATGCTGTGCTGGAAAGAACAATGCTGTGCTGGGAAGAACAGTGCTGTGTTGGGAAGAACAATGCTGTGTAGGGAAGAACAATGCTGTGTTGGGAAGAACAATGCTGTGTTGGGAGAAGCTCTAACAATGCTGTGTTGGGAAGAACAGTGCTGTGTTGGAAAAGAACAATGCTGTTTTGAAGAACAGTGCTGGCCATTGGAAGGAACAATGCTGTGCTGGGAAGAACAATGCTGTGTTAGAACAATGCTGTTTGGGAAAATGTTTCAGTGTATCTCTATAAGTGAAATTAATATAGGGTAAATTACTATTAGAGTGAATTTAGTATGTTGGGTAGACAATGTTTGTGTTCAAACAATGTGTATGGAAGTGGTTTGGGTGAGCAGTTTATTGCTAGGAACATAATTGTGATGTGAGAGTAATGTAGTGTTGGGAAGAACAATGCTGTGTTGGGAAGAACAATGCTGTGCTGGGAAGAACAGTGCTGTGCTGGGAAGAACAATGCTGTGTTGGGAAGAACAATGCTGTGTTGCGAAGAACAATGCTGTGCTGGAAAGAACAATGCTGTGCTGGGAAGAACAGTGCTGTGCTGGGAAGAACAGTGCTGTGCTGGGAAGAGCAGTGCTGTGCTGGGAAGAACAATGCTGTGTTGGGAAGAACAATGCTGTGTTGGGAAGAACAGTGCTCTGTTGGGAAGAACAATGCTCTGTTGGGAGAAGAACTTGGAAGAATAATGCTGTGCTGGAAAGAACAATGCTGTGCTGATAAGAACAGTGCTGTGTTGGTAAGAACAGTGCTGTGTTGGGAAGAACAGTGCTGTGTTGGGAAGAACAATGCTGTGTTGGGAAGAACAATGCTGTGTTGGGAAGAACAATGCTCTGTTGGGAAGAACAATGCTCTGTTGGGAAGAACAATGCTGTGCTGGAAAGAACAATGCTGTGCTGGGAGAAACAGTGCTGTGCTGGGAAGAACAGTGCTGAGTTGGGAAGAACAGTGCTGTGCTGGAAAGAACAATGCTGTGTTGGAAGAACAGTGCTGTGTTGGGAGAAAACAATGCTGTGTTGGGAAGAACAATGCTGTGTTGGGGAGAACAATGCTGTTTTGGGAAGAACAATGCTGTGTTGGGAAGAACAATGCTGTGTTGGAAAGAACAATGCTGTTTTGGGAAGAACAATGCTGTGTTGGGAAGAACAATGCTGTGCTGGAAAGAACAATGCTGTGCTGGGAAGAACAGTGCTGTGCTGGGAAGAACAGTGCTGTGTTGAGAAGAACAGTGCTGTGCTGGAAAGAACAATGCTGTGCTGGAAGAACAGTGCTGTGCTAGGAAGAACAGTGCTGTGTTGGGAAGAACAATGCTGTGTTGGGAAGAACAATGCTGTGTTGGGAAGAACAATGCTGTGTTGGGAAGAACAATGCTGTGCTGGGAAGAACAGTGCTGTGCTGGGTAGAACAGTGCTGTGTTGGGAAGAACAGTGCTGTGTTGGGAAGAACAATGCTGTGTTGGGAAGAACAATGCTGTGTTGGGAAGAACAATGCTGTGTTGGGAAGAACAATGCTGTATTGTGAAAAACAATGCTGTGTTGGGAAGAACAATGTTGTGTTGGGAAGAACAATGCTGTGCTGGAAAGAACAATGCTGTGCTGGGAAGAACAGTGCTGTGCTGGGAAGAACAGTGCTGTGTTGGGAAGAACAGTGCTGTGATGGGAAGAACAGTGCTGTGCTGGAAAGAACAATGCTGTGCTGGGAAGAACAGTGCTGTGCTTGGGAAGAACAATGCTGTGTTGGGAAGAACAATGCTGTGTTGGGAAGAACAATGCTGTGTTGGGAAGAACAATGCTGTGCTGGGAAGAACAGTGCTGTGCTGGGTAGAACAGTGCTGCGTTGGGAAGAACAGTGCTGTGTTGGGAAGAACAGTGCTGTGCTGGGAAGAACAATGCTGTGTTGGGAAGAACAATGCTGTGTAGGGAAGAACAATGCTGTGTTGGGAAGAACAATGCTGTGTTCGGAAGAACAATGCTGTGCTGGAAAGAACGATGCTGTGCTGGGAAGAACAGTGCTGTGTTGGTAAGAACAGTGCTGTGTTGGGAATAACAGTGCTGTGTTGGGAAGAACAATGCTGTGTTGGGAAGAACAATGCTGTGTTGGGAAGAACAATGCTCTGTTGGGAAGAACAATGCTGTGTTGGGAAGAACAATGCTGTGTTGGAAAGAACAATGCTGTGCTGGGAAGAACAGTGCTGTGTTGGGAAGAACAATGCTGTGCTGGGAAGAACAATGCTGTGTTGGAAAGAACAATGCTGTTTTGGGAAGAACAATGCTGTGTTGGGAAGAACAGTGCTGTGCTGGGAAGAACAATTCTGTGCTGGGAAGAACAGTGCTGTGCTGGGAAGAACAGTGCTGTGTTGGGAAGAACAGTGCTGTGCTGGAAAGAACAATGCTGTGCTGGGAAGAACAGTGCTGTGCAGTGAAGAACAATGCTGTGCTGGGAACAACAGTGCTGTGTTGGGAAGAGCAATGCTGTGTTGGGAAGAACAATGCTGTGTTGGGAAGAACAATCCTGTGTTGGGAAGAACAATGCTGTGTTGGGAAGAACAATGCTGTGTTGGGAAGAACAATGCTGTTTTGGGAAGAACAATGCTGTGCTGGAAAGAACCATGCTGTGCTGGGAAGAACAATGCTGTGTTGGGATGAACAATGCTGTGTTGGGAAGAACAATGCTGTGTTGGGAAGAACAATGCTGTGTTGGGAAGAACAATGCTGTGCTGGAAAGAACAATGCTGTGCTGGGAAGAACAGTGCTGTGTTGGGAAGAACAATGCTGTGTTGGGAAGAACAATGCTGTGTTTGGAAGAACAGTGCTGTGTTGGGAAGAACAATACTGTGTTGGGAAGAACAATGCTGTGTTGGGAAGAACAGTGCTGTGCTGGAAAGAACAATGCTGTGCTTGGAAGAACAGTGCTGTGCTGGGAAGAACAGTGCTTTGGTAAGAACAGTGCTGGGAAGAACAGTGCTGTGTTGGGAAGAACAATGCTGTGTTGGGAAGAACAATGCTGTGTTGGGAAGAACAATGCTGTGTTGGGAAGAACAATGCTGTGTTGGGAAGAACAGTGCTGTGCTGGGAAGAACAATGCTGTGTTGGGAAGAACAATGCGTGTTGTGCTGTGGAAAGAACAATGCTGTGCTGGGGAGAACAGTGCTGTGCTGGGAAGAACAGTGCTGTGCTGGTAAGAACAGTGCTGTGTTGGGAAGAACAGTGCTGTGCTGGAAAGAACAATGCTGTGCTGGGAATAACAGTGCTGTGTTGGGAAGAACAATGTTGTGTTGGGAAGAACAATGCTGTGTTGGGAAGAACAGTGCTGTGTTGGGAAGAACAATGCTGTATTGGGAAGAACAATGCTGTGTTGGGAAGAACAGTGCTGTGCTGTAAAGAACAATGCTGTGCTGGGAAGAACAGTGCTGTGTTGGGAAGAACAGTGCTGTGCTGGGAAGAACAGTTCTGTGCTTGTAAGAACAGTGCTGTGTTGGGAAGAACAATGCTGTGTTGGAAAGAACAATGCTGTGTTGGGAAGAACAATGCTGTGTTGGGAAGAACAGTGCTGTGTTGGGAAGAACATTGCTGTGTTGGGAAGAACAATGCTGCGTTGGGAAGAACAGTGCTGTGCTGGAAAGAACAATGCTGTGCTGGGAAGAACAGTGCTGTGCTGGGAAGAACAGTTCTGTGCTGGGAAGAACAGTGCTGTGTTGGGAAGAACAGTGCTGTGCTGGAAAGAACAATGCTGTGCTGGGAAGAACAGTGCTGTGTTGGGAAGAACAATGCTGTGTTCTGAAGAACAATGCTGTTTTGGGAAGAACAGTGCTGTGTTGGGAAGAACAGTGCTGTGCTGGGAAGAACAGTGCTGTGTTGGGAAGAACAGTGCTGTGTTGGGAAGAACAATGCTGTGCTGGGAAGAACAGTGCTGTGCTTGGAAGAACAATGCTGTGTTGGGAAGAACAATGCTGTGTTGGGAAGAACAATGTGGTGTTGGGAAGAACAATGCTGTGTTGGGAAGAACAATGCTGTGCTGGAAAGAACGATGCTGTGCTGGGAAGAACAGTGCTGTGTTGGTAAGAACAGTGCTGTGTTGGGAACAACAGTGCTGTGTTGGGAAGAACAATCCTGTGTTGGGAAGAACAATGCTGTGTTGGGAAGAACAATGCTCTGTTGGGAAGAACAATGCTGTGTTGGGAAGAACAATGCTGTGTTGGAAAGAACAATGCTGTTTTGGGAAGAACAGTGCTGTGTTGGGAGGAACAATGCTGTGCTGGGAAGAACAATGCTGTGTTGGAAAGAACAATGCTGTTTTGGGAAGAACAGTGCTGTGCTGCAAAGAACAATTCTGTGCTGGGAAGAACAGTGCTGTGCTGGGAAGAACAGTGCTGTGTTGGGAAGAACAATGCTGTGCTGGAAAGAACAATGCTGTGCTGGGAAGAACAGTGCTGTGCAGTGAAGAACAGTGCTGTGCTGGGAACAACAGTGCTGTGTTGGGAAGAGCAATGCTGTGTTGGGAAGAACAATGCTGTGTTGGGAAGAACAATGCTGTGTTGGGAAGAACAATGCTGTGTTGGGAAGAACAATGCTGTGTTGGGAAGAACAATGCTGTGTTGGGAAGAACAATGCTGTGCTGGAAAGAACAATGCTGTGCTGGGAAGAACAGTGCTGTGCTGGGAAGAACAGTGCTGTGTTGGGAAGAACAGTGCTGTGTTGGGAAGAACAATGCTGTGCTGGAAAGAACAATGCTGTGCTGGGAAGAACAGTGCTGTGCTGGGAAGAACAGTGCTGTGTTGGAAAGAACAGTGCTGTGTTGGGAAGAACAATGCTGTGCTGGAAAGAATAATGCTGTGCTGGGAAGAACAGTGCTGTGCTGGGAAGAACAGTGCTGTGTTGGGAAGAACAGTGCTGTGTTGGGAAGAACAATGCTGTGTTGGGAAGAACAGTGCTGTGTTGGGAAGAACAATGCTGTGTTGGGAAGAACAATGCTGTGTTGGGAAGAACAGTGCTGTGCTGGAAAGAACAATGCTGTGCTGGGAAGAACAGTGCTGCGCTGGGAAGAACAGTGCTGCGTTGGGAAGAACAGTGCTGTGTTGGGAAGAACAGAGCTGTGCTGGAAAGAACAATGCTGTGCTGGGAAGAACAGTGCTGTGTTGGGAAGAACAATGCTGTGTTGGGAAGAACAATGCTGTGTTTGGAAGAACAGTGCTGTGTTGGGAAGAACAATACTGTGTTGGGAAGAACAATGCTGTGTTGGGAAGAACAGTGCTGTGCTGGAAAGAACAATGCTGTGCTTGGAAGAACAGTGCTGTGCTGGGAAGAACAGTGCTGTGTTGAGAAGAACAGTGCTGTGCTGGAAAGAACAATGCTGGGTTGGGAAGAACAGTGCTGTGTTGGGAGAAACAATGCTGTGTTGGGAAGAACAATGCTGTGTTGGGAAGAACAATGCTGTGTTGGGAAGAACAGTGCTGTGTTGGGAAGGACAATGCAGTGTTGGGAAGAACAATGCTGTGTTGGGAAGAACAGTGCTGTGCTGGAAAGAACAATGCTGTGCTGGAAGAACAGTGCTGTGCTGGGAAGAACAGTGCTGTGCTGGGAAGAACAGTGCTGTGTTGGGAAGAACAGTGCTGTGCTGGAAAGAACAATGCTGTGCTGGGAATAACAGTGCTGTGTTGGGAAGAACAATGCTGTGTTGGGAAGAACAATGCTGTGTTGGGAAGAACAGTGCTGTGTTGGGAAGAACAATGCTGTGTTGGGAAGAACAATGCTGTGTTGGGAAGAACAGTGCTGTGCTGTAAAGAACAATGCTGTGCTGGGAAGAACAGTGCTGTGTTGGGAAGAACAGTGCTGTGCTGGAAAGAACAATGCTGTGATGGGAAGAACAGTGCTGTGTTGGGAAGAACAATGCTGTGTTGGGAAGAACAATGCTGTGTTGGGAAGAACAATGCTGTGTTGGGAAGAACAGTGCTATGTTGGGAAGAACAATGCTGTATTGGGAAGAACAATGCTGTGTTGGGAAGAACAGTGCTGTGCTGGAAAGAACAATGCTGTGCTGGGAAGAACAGTGCTGTGCTGGGAAGAACAGTGCTGTGCTGGGAAGAAAAGTGCTGTGTTGGGAAGAACAGTGCTGTGCTGGAAAGAACAATGCTGTGCTGGGAAGAACAGTGCTGTGTTGGGAAGAACAATGCTGTGTTGGGAAGAACAATGCTGTGTTGGGAAGAACAATGCTGTGTTGGGAAGAACAATGCTGTGTTGGGAAGAACAATGCTGTGTTGGGAAGAACAGTGCTGTGTTGGGAAGAACAATGCTGTGCTGGAAAGAACAATGCTGTGCTGGGAAGAACAGTGCTGTGCTGGGAAGAACAGTGCTGTCTTGGGAAGAACAGTGCTGTGTTGGGAAGAACAATGCTGTGCTGGGAAGAACAGTGCTGTGCTGGGAAGAACAATGCTGTGTTGGGAAGAACAATGCTGTGTTGGGAAGAACAATGCTGTGTTGGGAAGAACAATGCTCTGTTGGGAAGAACAATGCTGTGCTGGAAAGAACAATGCTGTGCTGGGAAAAACAGTGCTGTGTTGGTAAGAACAGTGCTGTGTTGGGAAGAACAGTGCTGTTTTGGGAAGAACAATCCTGTGTTGGGGAGAACAATGCTGTGTTGGGAAGAACAATGCTCTGTTGGGAAGAACAATGCTGTGTTGGGAAGAACAATGCTGTGTTGGAAAGAACAATGCTGTTTTGGGAAGAACAGTGCTGTGTTGGGAAGAACAATGCTGTGCTGGGAAGAACAATGCTGTGTTGGAAAGAACAATGCTGTTTTGGGAAGAACAGTGCTGTGCTGGGAAGAACAGTGCTGTGCTGGAAAGAACAATGCTGTGCTGGGAAGAACAGTGCTGTGCTGGGAAGAACAGTGCTGTGTTGGGAAGAACAGTGTTGTGCTGGAAAGAACAATGCTGTGCTGGGAAGAACAGTGCTGTGCTGGGAAGAACAGTGCTGTGCTGGGAACAACAGTGCTGTGTTGGGAAGAGCAATGCTGTGTTGGGAAGAAGAATGCTGTGTTGGGAAGAACAATGCTGTGTTGGGAAGAACAATGCTGTGTTGGAAGAACAATGCTGTGTTGGGAAGAACAATGCTGTGCTGCAAAGAACAATGCTGTGCTGGGAAGAACAGTGCTGTGCTGGGAGGAACAGTGATGTGTTGGGAAGAACAGTGCTGTGTTGGGAAGAACAATGCTGTGCTGGAAAGAACAATGCTGTGCTGGGAAGAACAGTGCTGTGCTGGGAAGAACAGTGCTGTGTTGGAAAGAACAGTGCTGTGTTGGGAAGAACAATGCTGTGCTGGAAAGAACAATGCTGTGCTGGGAAGAACAGTGCTGTGCTGGGAAGAACAGTGCTGTGTTGGGAAGAACAGTGCTGTGTTGGGAAGAACAGTGCTGTGCTGGAAAGAACAATGCTGTGCTGGGAAGAACAGTGCTGTGTTGGTAAGAACAGTGCTGTGTTGGGAAGAACAGTGCTGT
This sequence comes from Cherax quadricarinatus, assembly GCF_038502225.1. Lineage (NCBI taxonomy): Eukaryota > Metazoa > Arthropoda > Malacostraca > Decapoda > Parastacidae > Cherax > Cherax quadricarinatus. The sequence continues at coordinate 57,873 of NW_027196180.1, read as the reverse complement.
GTTGGGAAGAACAATCCTGTGTTGGGAAGAACAATGCTGTGTTGGGAAGAACAATGCTCTGTTGGGAAGAACAATGCTGTGTTGGGAAGAACAATGCTGTGTTGGAAAGAACAATGCTGTTTTGGGAAGAACAGTGCTGTGTTGGGAAGAACAATGCTGTGTTGGAAAGAACAATGCTGTTTTGGGAAGAACAGTGCTGCGCTGGGAAGAACAGTGCTGTGCTGGGAAGAACAGTGCTGTGCTGGAAAGAACAATGCTGTGCTGGGAAGAACAGTGCTGTGCTGGGAAGAACAGTGCTGCGTTGGGAAGAACAGTGCTGTGTTGGGAAGAACAGTGCTGTGCTGGAAAGAACAATGCTGTGCTGGGAAGAACAGTGCTGTGTTGGGAAGAACAATGCTGTGTTGGGAAGAACAATGGTGTGTTGGGAAGAACAGTGCTGTGTTGGGAAGAACAATACTGTGTTGGGAAGAACAATGCTGTGTTGGGAAGAACAGTGCTGTGCTGGAAAGAACAATGCTGTGCTGGGAAGAACAGTGCTGTGCTGGGAAGAACAGTACTGAGTTGGGAAGAACAGTGCTGTGCTGGAAAGAACAATGCTGTGTTGGGAAGAACAGTGCTGTGTTGGGAGAAACAATGCTGTGTTGGGAAGAACAATGCTGTGTTGGGAAGAACAATGCTGTGTTGGGAAGAACAGTGCTGTTTTGGGAAGAACAATGCTGTGTTGGGAAGAACAATGCTGTGTTGGGAAGAACAGTGCTGTGTTGGAAAGAACAATGCTGTGCTGGGGAGAACAGTGCTGTGCTGGGAAGAACAGTGCTGTGCTGGGAAGAACAGTGCTGTGTTGGGAAGAACAGTGCTGTGCTGGAAAGAACAATGCTGTGCTGGGAATAACAGTGCTGTGTTGGGAAGAACAATGTTGTGTTGGGAAGAACAATGCTGTGTTGGGAAGAACAGTGCTGTGTTGGGAAGAACAATGCTGTGTTGGGAAGAACAATGCTGTGTTGGGAAGAACAGTGCTGTGCTGTAAAGAACAATGCTGTGCTGGGAAGAACAGTGCTGTGTTGGGAAGAACAGTGCTGTGCTGGAAAGAACAATGCTGTTTTGGGAAGAACAGTGCTGTGTTGGGAAGAACTATGCTGTGTTGGGAAGAACAATGCTGTGTTGGGAAGAACAATGCTGTGTTGGGAAGAACAGTGCTGTGTTGGGAAGAACAATGCTGTGTTGGGAAGAACAATGCTGCGTTGGGAAGAACAGTGCTGTGCTGGAAAGAACAATGCTGTGCTGGGAAGAACAGTGCTGTGCTGGGAAGAACAGTTCTGTGCTGGGAAGAACAGTGCTGTGTTGGGAAGAACAGTGCTGTGCTGGAAAGAACAATGCTGTGCTGGGAAGAAGAGTGCTGTGTTGGGAAGAACAATGCTGTGTTGGGAAGAACAATGCTGTTTTGGGAAGAACAGTGCTGTGTTGGGAAGAACAGTGCTGTGCTTGGAAGAACAGTGCTGTTTTGGGAAGAACAGTGCTGTGATGGGAAGAACAATCCTGTGCTGGGAAGAACAGTGCTGTGCTGGGAAGAACAATGCTGTGTTGGGAAGAACAATGCTGTGTAGGGAAGAACAATGCTGTGTTGGGAAGAACAATGCTGTGTTCGGAAGAACAATGCTGTGGTGGAAAGAACGATGCTGTGCTGGGAAGAACAGTGCTCTGTTGGTAAGAACAGTGCTGTGTTGGGAATAACAGTGCTGTGTTGGGAAGAACAATGCTGTGTTGGGAAGAACAATGCTGTGTTGGGAAGAACAATGCTCTGTTGGGAAGAACAATGCTGTTTTGGGAAGAACAGTGCTGTGTTGGGAAGAACAATGCTGTGCTGGGAAGAACAATGCTGTGTTGGAAAGAACAATGCTGTTTTGGGAAGAACAGTGCTGTGCTGGGAAGAACAGTGCTGTGCTGGAAAGAACAATTCTGTGCTGGGAAGAACAGTGCTGTGCTGGGAAGAACAGTGCTGTGTTGGGAAGAACAGTGCTGTGCTGGAAAGAACAATGCTGTGCTGGGAAGAACAGTGCTGTGCAGTGAAGAACAATGCTGTGCTGGGAACAACAGTGCTGTGTTGGGAAGAGCAATGCTGTGTTGGGAAGAACAATGCTGTGTTGGGAAGAACAATGCTGTGTTGGGAAGAACAATGCTGTGTTGGGAAGAACAATGCTGTGTTGGGAAGAACAATGCTGTGTTGGGAAGAACAATGCTGTGCTGGAAAGAACAATGCTGTGCTGGGAAGAACAATGCTGTGTTGGGAAGAACAATGCTGTGTTGGGAAGAACAATGCTGTGTTGGGAAGAACAATGCTGTGTTGGGAAGAACAATGCTGTGCTGGAAAGAACAATGCTGGGCTGGGAAGATCAGTGCTGTGTTGGGAAGAACAATGCTGTGTTGGGAAGAACAATGCTGTGTTGGGAAGAACAGTGCTGTGTTGGGAAGAACAATACTGTGTTGGGAAGACCAATGCTGTGTTGGAAAGAACAGTGCTGTGCTGGAAAGAACAATGCTGTGCTGGGAAGAACAGTGCTGTGCTGGGAAGAACAGTGCTGAGTTGGTAAGAAAAGTGCTGTGCTGGAAAGAACAATGCTGTGTTGGGAAAAACAGTGCTGTGTTGGGAGAAACAATGCTGTGTTGGGAAGAACAATGCTGTGTTGGGAAGAACAATGCTGTGTTGGGAAGAACAGTGCTGTTTTGGGAAGAACAATGCTGTGTTGGGAAGAACAATGCTGTGTTGGGAAGAACAGTGCTGTGTTGGAAAGAACAATGCTGTGCTGGGGAGAACAGTGCTGTGCTGGGAAGAACAGTGCTGTGCTTGTAAGAACAGTGCTGTGTTGGGAAGAACAGTGCTGTGCTGGAAAGAACAATGCTGTGCTGGGAATAACAGTGCTGTGTTGGGAAGAACAATGTTGTGTTGGGAAGAACAATGCTGTGTTGGGAAGAACAGTGCTGTGTTGGGAAGAACAATGCTGTATTGGGAAGAACAATGCTGTGTTGGGAAGAACAGTGCTGTGCTGTAAAGAACAATGCTGTGCTGGGAAGAACAGTGCTGTGTTGGGAAGAACAGTGCTGTGCTGGAAAGAACAATGCTGTGTTGGGAAGAACAGTGCTGTGTTGGGAAGAACAATGCTGTGTTGGAAAGAACAATGCTGTGTTGGGAAGAACAATGCTGTGTTGGGAAGAACAGTGCTGTGTTGGGAAGAACAATGCTGTGTTGGGAAGAACAATGCTGCGTTGGGAAGAACAGTGCTGTGCTGGAAAGAACAATGCTGTGCTGGGAAGAACAGTGCTGTGCTGGGAAGAACAGTTCTGTGCTGGGAAGAACAGTGCTGTGTTGGGAAGAACAGTGCTGTGCTGGAAAGAACAATGCTGTGCTGGGAATAACAGTGCTGTGTTGGGAAGAACAATGCTGTGTTGGGAAGAACAATGCTGTGTTGGGAAGAACAGTGCTGTGTTGGGAAGAACAGTGCTGTGCTGGGAAGAACAGTGCTGTGTTGGGAAGAACAGTGCTGTGTTGGGAAGAACAATGCTGTGCTGGGAAGAACAGTGCTGTGCTTGGAAGAACAATGCTGTGTTGGGAAGAACAATGCTGTGTTGGGAAGAACAATGCGGTGTTGGGAAGAACAATGCTGTGTTGGGAAGAACAATGCTGTGCTGGAAAGAACGATGCTGTGCTGGGAAGAACAGTGCTGTGTTGGTAAGAACAGTGCTGTGTTGGGAAGAACAGTGCTGTGTTGGGAAGAACAATCCTGTGGTGGGAAGAACAATGCTGTGTTGGGAAGAACAATGCTCTGTTGGGAAGTACAATGCTGTGTTGGGAAGAACAATGCTGTGTTGGAAAGAACAATGCTGTTTTGGGAAGAACAGTGCTGTATTGGGAAGAACAATGCTGTGTTGGGAAGAACAGTGCTGTGCTGGAAAGAACAATGCTGTGCTGGGAAGAACAGTGCTGTGTTGGGAAGAACAATGCTCTGTTGGGAAGTACAATGCTGTGTTGGGAAGAACAATGCTGTGTTGGGAAGAACAGTGCTATGTTGGGAAGAACAATGCTGTATTGGGAAGAACAATGCTGTGTTGGGAAGAACAGTGCTGTGCTGGAAAGAACAATGCTGTGCTGGGAAGAACAGTGCTGTGCTGGGAAGAACAGTGCTGTGCTGGGAAGAAAAGTGCTGTGTTGGGAAGAACAGTGCTGTGCTGGAAAGAACAATGCTGTGCTGGGAAGAACAGTGCTGTGTTGGGAAGAACAATGCTGTGTTGGGAAGAACAATGCTGTGTTGGGAAGAACAATGCTGTGTTGGGAAGAACAATGCTGTGTTGGGAAGAACAATGCTGTGTTGGGAAGAACAGTGCTGTGTTGGGAAGAACAATGCTGTGCTGGAAAGAACAATGCTGTGCTGGGAAGAACAGTGCTGTGCTGGGAAGAACAGTGCTGTGTTGGGAAGAACAGTGCTGTGTTGGGAAGAACAATGCTGTGCTGGGAAGAACAGTGCTGTGCTGGGAAGAACAATGCTGTGTTGGGAAGAACAATGCTGTGTTGGGAAGAACAATGCTGTGTTGGGAAGAACAATGCTCTGTTGGGAAGAACAATGCTGTGCTGGAAAGAACAATGCTGTGCTGGGAAAAACAGTGCTGTGTTGGTAAGAACAGTGCTGTGTTGGGAAGAACAGTGCTGTGTTGGGAAGAACAATCCTGTGTTGGGGAGAACAATGCTGTGTTGGGAAGAACAATGCTCTGTTGGGAAGAACAATGCTGTGTTGGGAAGAACAATGCTGTGTTGGAAAGAATAATGCTGTTTTGGGAAGAACAGTGCTGTGTTGGGAAGAACAATGCTGTGCTGGGAAGAACAATGCTGTGTTGGAAAGAACAATGCTGTTTTGGGAAGAACAGTGCTGTGCTGGGAAGAACAGTGCTGTGCTGGAAAGAACAATGCTGTGCTGGGAAGAACAGTGCTGTGCTGGGAAGAACAGTGCTGTGTTGGGAAGAACAGTGTTGTGCTGGAAAGAACAATGCTGTGCTGGGAAGAACAGTGCTGTGCTGGGAAGAACAGTGCTGTGCTGGGAACAACAGTGCTGTGTTGGGAAGAGCAATGCTGTGTTGGGAAGAACAATGCTGTGTTGGGAAGAACAATGCTGTGTTGGGAAGAACAATGCTGTGTTGGGAAGAACAATGCTGTGTTGGGAAGAACAATGCTGTGCTGCAAAGAACAATGCTGTGCTGGGAAGAACAGTGCTGTGCTGGGAGGAACAGTGATGTGTTGGGAAGAACAGTGCTGTGTTGGGAAGAACAATGCTGTGCTGGAAAGAACAATGCTGTGCTGGGAAGAACAGTGCTGTGCTGGGAAGAACAGTGCTGTGTTGGAAAGAACAGTGCTGTGTTGGGAAGAACAATGCTGTGCTGGAAAGAACAATGCTGTGCTGGGAAGAACAGTGCTGTGCTGGGAAGAACAGTGCTGTGTTGGGAAGAACAGTGCTGTGTTGGGAAGAACAGTGCTGTGCTGGAAAGAACAATGCTGTGCTGGGAAGAACAGTGCTGTGTTGGTAAGAACAGTGCTGTGTTGGGAAGAACAGTGCTGTGTTGGGAAGAACAATCCTGTGTTGGGAAGAACAATGCTGTGTTGGGAAGAACAATGCTCTGTTGGGAAGAACAATGCTGTGTTGGGAAGAACAATGCTGTGTTGGAAAGAACAATGCTGTTTTGGGAAGAACAGTGCTGTGTTGGGAAGAACAATGCTGTGTTGGAAAGAACAATGCTGTTTTGGGAAGAACAGTGCTGCGCTGGGAAGAACAGTGCTGTGCTGGGAAGAACAGTGCTGTGCTGGAAAGAACAATGCTGTGCTGGGAAGAACAGTGCTGTGCTGGGAAGAACAGTGCTGCGTTGGGAAGAACAGTGCTGTGTTGGGAAGAACAGTGCTGTGCTGGAAAGAACAATGCTGTGCTGGGAAGAACAGTGCTGTGTTGGGAAGAACAATGCTGTGTTGGGAAGAACAATGGTGTGTTGGGAAGAACAGTGCTGTGTTGGGAAGAACAATACTGTGTTGGGAAGAACAATGCTGTTTTGGGAAGAACAGTGCTGTGCTGGAAAGAACAATGCTGTGCTGGGAAGAACAGTGCTGTGCTGGGAAGAACAGTGCTGAGTTGGGAAGAACAGTGCTGTGCTGGAAAGAACAATGCTGTGTTGGGAAGAACAGTGCTGTGTTGGGAGAAACAATGCTGTGTTGGGAAGAACAATGCTGTGTTGGGAAGAACAATGCTGTGTTGGGAAGAACAGTGCTGTTTTGGGAAGAACAATGCTGTGTTGGGAAGAACAATGCTGTGTTGGGAAGAACAGTGCTGTGTTGGAAAGAACAATGCTGTGCTGGGGAGAACAGTGCTGTGCTGGGAAGAACAGTGCTGTGCTGGGAAGAACAGTGCTGTGTTGGGAAGAACAGTGCTGTGCTGGAAAGAACAATGCTGTGCTGGGAATAACAGTGCTGTGTTGGGAAGAACAATGTTGTGTTGGGAAGAACAATGCTGTGTTGGGAAGAACAGTGCTGTGTTGGGAAGAACAATGCTGTGTTGTGAAGAACAATGCTGTGTTGGGAAGAACAGTGCTGTGCTGTAAAGAACAATGCTGTGCTGGGAAGAACAGTGCTGTGTTGGGAAGAACAGTGCTGTGCTGGAAAGAACAATGCTGTTTTGGGAAGAACAGTGCTGTGTTGGGAAGAACTATGCTGTGTTGGGAAGAACAATGCTGTGTTGGGAAGAACAATGCTGTGTTGGGAAGAACAGTGCTGTGTTGGGAAGAACAATGCTGTGTTGGGAAGAACAATGCTGCGTTGGGAAGAACAGTGCTGTGCTGGAAAGAACAATGCTGTGCTGGGAAGAACAGTGCTGTGCTGGGAAGAACAGTTCTGTGCTGGGAAGAACAGTGCTGTGTTGGGAAGAACAGTGCTGTGCTGGAAAGAACAATGCTGTGCTGGGAAGAAGAGTGCTGTGTTGGGAAGAACAATGCTGTGTTGGGAAGAACAATGCTGTTTTGGGAAGAACAGTGCTGTGTTGGGAAGAACAGTGCTGTGCTTGGAAGAACAGTGCTGTTTTGGGAAGAACAGTGCTGTGATGGGAAGAACAATCCTGTGCTGGGAAGAACAGTGCTGTGCTGGGAAGAACAATGCTGTGTTGGGAAGAACAATGCTGTGTAGGGAAGAACAATGCTGTGTTGGGAAGAACAATGCTGTGTTCGGAAGAACAATGCTGTGGTGGAAAGAACGATGCTGTGCTGGGAAGAACAGTGCTCTGTTGGTAAGAACAGTGCTGTGTTGGGAATAACAGTGCTGTGTTGGGAAGAACAATGCTGTGTTGGGAAGAACAATGCTGTGTTGGGAAGAACAATGCTCTGTTGGGAAGAACAATGCTGTTTTGGGAAGAACAGTGCTGTGTTGGGAAGAACAATGCTGTGCTGGGAAGAACAATGCTGTGTTGGAAAGAACAATGCTGTTTTGGGAAGAACAGTGCTGTGCTGGGAAGAACAGTGCTGTGCTGGAAAGAACAATTCTGTGCTGGGAAGAACAGTGCTGTGCTGGGAAGAACAGTGCTGTGTTGGGAAGAACAGTGCTGTGCTGGAAAGAACAATGCTGTGCTGGGAAGAACAGTGCTGTGCAGTGAAGAACAATGCTGTGCTGGGAACAACAGTGCTGTGTTGGGAAGAGCAATGCTGTGTTGGGAAGAACAATGCTGTGTTGGGAAGAACAATGCTGTGTTGGGAAGAACAATGCTGTGTTGGGAAGAACAATGCTGTGTTGGGAAGAACAATGCTGTGTTGGGAAGAACAATGCTGTGCTGGAAAGAACAATGCTGTGCTGGGAAGAACAATGCTGTGTTGGGAAGAGCAATGCTGTGTTGGGAAGAACAATGCTGTGTTGGGAAGAACAATGCTGTGTTGGGAAGAACAATGCTGTGTTGGGAAGAACAATGCTGTGTTGGGAAGAACAATGCTGTGCTGCAAAGAACAATGCTGTGCTGGGAAGAACAGTGCTGTGCTGGGAGGAACAGTGATGTGTTGGGAAGAACAGTGCTGTGTTGGGAAGAACAATGCTGTGCTGGAAAGAACAATGCTGTGCTGGGAAGAACAGTGCTGTGCTGGGAAGAACAGTGCTGTGTTGGAAAGAACAGTGCTGTGTTGGGAAGAACAATGCTGTGCTGGAAAGAACAATGCTGTGCTGGGAAGAACAGTGCTGTGCTGGGAAGAACAGTGCTGTGTTGGGAAGAACAGTGCTGTGTTGGGAAGAACAGTGCTGTGCTGGAAAGAACAATGCTGTGCTGGGAAGAACAGTGCTGTGTTGGTAAGAACAGTGCTGTGTTGGGAAGAACAGTGCTGTGTTGGGAAGAACAATCCTGTGTTGGGAAGAACAATGCTGTGTTGGGAAGAACAATGCTCTGTTGGGAAGAACAATGCTGTGTTGGGAAGAACAATGCTGTGTTGGAAAGAACAATGCTGTTTTGGGAAGAACAGTGCTGTGTTGGGAAGAACAATGCTGTGTTGGAAAGAACAATGCTGTTTTGGGAAGAACAGTGCTGCGCTGGGAAGAACAGTGCTGTGCTGGGAAGAACAGTGCTGTGCTGGAAAGAACAATGCTGTGCTGGGAAGAACAGTGCTGTGCTGGGAAGAACAGTGCTGCGTTGGGAAGAACAGTGCTGTGTTGGGAAGAACAGTGCTGTGCTGGAAAGAACAATGCTGTGCTGGGAAGAACAGTGCTGTGTTGGGAAGAACAATGCTGTGTTGGGAAGAACAATGGTGTGTTGGGAAGAACAGTGCTGTGTTGGGAAGAACAATACTGTGTTGGGAAGAACAATGCTGTGTTGGGAAGAACAGTGCTGTGCTGGAAAGAACAATGCTGTGCTGGGAAGAACAGTGCTGTGCTGGGAAGAACAGTGCTGAGTTGGGAAGAACAGTGCTGTGCTGGAAAGAACAATGCTGTGTTGGGAAGAACAGTGCTGTGTTGGGAGAAACAATGCTGTGTTGGGAAGAACAATGCTGTGTTGGGAAGAACAATGCTGTGTTGGGAAGAACAGTGCTGTTTTGGGAAGAACAATGCTGTGTTGGGAAGAACAATGCTGTGTTGGGAAGAACAGTGCTGTGTTGGAAAGAACAATGCTGTGCTGGGGAGAACAGTGCTGTGCTGGGAAGAACAGTGCTGTGCTGGGAAGAACAGTGCTGTGTTGGGAAGAACAGTGCTGTGCTGGAAAGAACAATGCTGTGCTGGGAATAACAGTGCTGTGTTGGGAAGAACAATGTTGCGTTGGGAAGAACAATGCTGTGTTGGGAAGAACAGTGCTGTGTTGGGAAGAACAATGCTGTGTTGGGAAGAACAATGCTGTGTTGGGAAGAACAGTGCTGTGCTGTAAAGAACAATGCTGTGCTGGGAAGAACAGTGCTGTGTTGGGAAGAACAGTGCTGTGCTGGAAAGAACAATGCTGTTTTGGGAAGAACAGTGCTGTGTTGGGAAGAACTATGCTGTGTTGGGAAGAACAATGCTGTGTTGGGAAGAACAATGCTGTGTTGGGAAGAACAGTGCTGTGTTGGGAAGAACAATGCTGTGTTGGGAAGAACAATGCTGCGTTGGGAAGAACAGTGCTGTGCTGGAAAGAACAATGCTGTGCTGGGAAGAACAGTGCTGTGCTGGGAAGAACAGTTCTGTGCTGGGAAGAACAGTGCTGTGTTGGGAAGAACAGTGCTGTGCTGGAAAGAACAATGCTGTGCTGGGAAGAAGAGTGCTGTGTTGGGAAGAACAATGCTGTGTTGGGAAGAACAATGCTGTTTTGGGAAGAACAGTGCTGTGTTGGGAAGAACAGTGCTGTGCTTGGAAGAACAGTGCTGTTTTGGGAAGAACAGTGCTGTGATGGGAAGAACAATCCTGTGCTGGGAAGAACAGTGCTGTGCTGGGAAGAACAATGCTGTGTTGGGAAGAACAATGCTGTGTAGGGAAGAACAATGCTGTGTTGGGAAGAACAATGCTGTGTTCGGAAGAACAATGCTGTGGTGGAAAGAACGATGCTGTGCTGGGAAGAACAGTGCTCTGTTGGTAAGAACAGTGCTGTGTTGGGAATAACAGTGCTGTGTTGGGAAGAACAATGCTGTGTTGGGAAGAACAATGCTGTGTTGGGAAGAACAATGCTCTGTTGGGAAGAACAATGCTGTTTTGGGAAGAACAGTGCTGTGTTGGGAAGAACAATGCTGTGCTGGGAAGAACAATGCTGTGTTGGAAAGAACAATGCTGTTTTGGGAAGAACAGTGCTGTGCTGGGAAGAACAGTGCTGTGCTGGAAAGAACAATTCTGTGCTGGGAAGAACAGTGCTGTGCTGGGAAGAACAGTGCTGTGTTGGGAAGAACAGTGCTGTGCTGGAAAGAACAATGCTGTGCTGGGAAGAACAGTGCTGTGCAGTGAAGAACAATGCTGTGCTGGGAACAACAGTGCTGTGTTGGGAAGAGCAATGCTGTGTTGGGAAGAACAATGCTGTGTTGGGAAGAACAATCCTGTGTTGGGAAGAACAATGCTGTGTTGGGAAGAACAATGCTGTGTTGGGAAGAACAATGCTGTGTTGGGAAGAACAATGCTGTGCTGGAAAGAACAATGCTGTGCTGGGAAGAACAATGCTGTGTTGGGAAGAACAATGCTGTGTTGGGAAGAACAATGCTGCGTTGGGAAGAACAATGCTGTGTTGGGAAGAACAATGCTGTGCTGGAAAGAACAATGCTGTGCTGGGAAGAACAGTGCTGTGTTGGGAAGAACAATGCTGTGTTGGGAAGAACAATGCTGTGTTGGGAAGAACAGTGCTGTGTTGGGAAGAACAATACTGTGTTGGGAAGACCAATGCTGTGTTGGAAAGAACAGTGCTGTGCTGGAAAGAACAATGCTGTGCTGGGAAGAACAGTGCTGTGCTGGGAAGAACAGTGCTGAGTTGGTAAGAAAAGTGCTGTGCTGGAAAGAACAATGCTGTGTTGGGAAGAACAGTGCTGTGTTGGGAGAAACAATGCTGTGTTGGGAAGAACAATGCTGTGTTGGGAAGAACAATGCTGTGTTGGGAAGAACAGTGCTGTTTTGGGAAGAACAATGCTGTGTTGGGAAGAACAATGCTGTGTTGGGAAGAACAGTGCTGTGTTGGAAAGAACAATGCTGTGCTGGGGAGAACAGTGCTGTGCTGGGAAGAACAGTGCTGTGCTTGTAAGAACAGTGCTGTGTTGGGAAGAACAGTGCTGTGCTGGAAAGAACAATGCTGTGCTGGGAATAACAGTGCTGTGTTGGGAAGAACAATGGTGTGTTGGGAAGAACAATGCTGTGTTGGGAAGAACAGTGCTGTGTTGGGAAGAACAATGCTGTATTGGGAAGAACAATGCTGTGTTGGGAAGAACAGTGCTGTGCTGTAAAGAACAATGCTGTGCTGGGAAGAACAGTGCTGTGTTGGGAAGAACACTGCTGTGCTGGAAAGAACAATGCTGTGTTGGGAAGAACAGTGCTGTGTTGGGAAGAACAATGCTGTGTTGGAAAGAACAATGCTGTGTTGGGAAGAACAATGCTGTGTTGGGAAGAACAGTGCTGTGTTGGGAAGAACAATGCTGTGTTGGGAAGAACAATGCTGCGTTGGGAAGAACAGTGCTGTGCTGGAAAGAACAATGCTGTGCTGGGAAGAACAGTGCTGTGCTGGGAAGAACAGTTCTGTGCTGGGAAGAACAGTGCTGTGTTGGGAAGAACAGTGCTGTGCTGGAAAGAACAATGCTGTGCTGGGAATAACAGTGCTGTGTTGGGAAGAACAATGCTGTGTTGGGAAGAACAATGCTGTGTTGGGAAGAACAGTGCTGTGTTGGGAAGAACAGTGCTGTGCTGGGAAGAACAGTGCTGTGTTGGGAAGAACAGTGCTGTGTTGGGAAGAACAATGCTGTGCTGGGAAGAACAGTGCTGTGCTTGGAAGAACAATGCTGTGTTGGGAAGAACAATGCTGTGTTGGGAAGAACAATGTGGTGTTGGGAAGAACAATGCTGTGTTGGGAAGAACAATGCTGTGCTGGAAAGAACGATGCTGTGCTGGGAAGAACAGTGCTGTGTTGGTAAGAACAGTGCTGTGTTGGGAAGAACAGTGCTGTGTTGGGAAGAACAATCCTGTGGTGGGAAGAACAATGCTGTGTTGGGAAGAACAATGCTCTGTTGGGAAGTACAATGCTGTGTTGGGAAGAACAATGCTGTGTTGGAAAGAACAATGCTGTTTTGGGAAGAACAGTGCTGTGTTGGGAAGAACAATGCTGTGCTGGGAAGAACAATGCTGTGTTGGAAAGAACAATGCTGTTTTGGGAAGAACAGTGCTGTGCTGGAAAGAACAATTCTGTGGTGGGAAGAAGAGTGCTGTGCTGGGAAGAACAGTGCTGTGTTGGGAAGAACAATGCTGTGCTGGAAAGAACAATGCTGTGCTGGGAAGAACAGTGCTGTGTTGGGAAGAACAATGCTGTGTTGGGAAGAACAATGCTGTGTTGGGAAGAACAGTGCTGTGTTGGGAAGAACAATGCTGTGTTGGGAAGAACAATGCTGTGTTGGGAAGAACAGTGCTGTGTTGGGAAGAACAATGCTGTGCTGGAAAGAACAATGCTGTGCTGGGAAGAACAGTGCTGTGCTGGGAAGAACAGTGCTGTGTTGGGAAGAACAGTGCTGTGTTGGGAAGAACAATGCTGTGCTGGGAAGAACAGTGCTGTGCTGGGAAGAACAATGCTGTGTTGGGAAGAACAATGCTGTGTTGGGAAGAACAATGCTGTGTTGGGAAGAACAATGCTCTGTTGGGAAGAACAATGCTGTGCTGGAAAGAACAATGCTGTGCTGGGAAAAACAGTGCTGTGTTGGTAAGAACAGTGCTGTGTTGGGAAGAACAGTGCTGTGTTGGGAAGAACAATCCTGTGTTGGGAAGAACAATGCTGTGTTGGGAAGAACAATGCTCTGTTGGGAAGAACAATGCTGTGTTGGGAAGAACAATGCTGTGTTGGAAAGAACAATGCTGTTTTGGGAAGAACAGTGCTGTGTTGGGAAGAACAATGCTGTGCTGGGAAGAACAATGCTGTGTTGGAAAGAACAATGCTGTTTTGGGAAGAACAGTGCTGTGCTGGGAAGAACAGTGCTGTGCTGGAAAGAACAATGCTGTGCTGGGAAGAACAGTGCTGTGCTGGGAAGAACAGTGCTGTGTTGGGAAGAACAGTGCTGTGCTGGAAAGAACAATGCTGTGCTGGGAAGAACAGTGCTGTGCTGGGAAGAACAGTGCTGTGTTGGGAAGAACAGTGCTGTGTTGAGAAGAACAATGCTGTGCTGGAAAGAGCAATGCTGTGCTGGGAAGAACAGTGCTGTGCTGGGAAGAACAGTGCTGTGCTGCGAAGAACAGTGATGTGCTGGGAAGAACAGTGCTGTGCTGGAAGAGCAGTGCTGTGCTGGGAAGAACAGTGTTGTGCTAGAAAGAACAGTTCTGTGCTGGGAAGAACAGTGCTGTGTTGGGAAGAACAGTGCTGTGATGGGAAGAACAGTGTTGTGCTGAGAAGAACAGTGCTGTGCTGGGAAGAACAGTGCTGTGTTGGGAAGAACAGTGCTGTGTTGGGAAGAACAATGCTTTGCTGGAAAGAACAATGCTGTGCTGGGAAGAACAGTGCTGTGCTGGGAAGAACAGTGCTGTGTTGGGAAGAACAGTGCTGTGTTGAGAAGAACAATGCTGTGCTGGAAAGAACAATGTTGTGCTGGGAAGAACAGTGCTGTGCTGGGAAGAACAGTGCTGTGCTGCGAAGAACAGTGCTGTGCTGGGAAGAACAGTGCTGTGCTGGAAGAGCAGTGCTGTGCTTTGAAGAACAGTGTTGTGCTAGGAAGAACAGTGCTGTGCTGGGAAGAAAAGTGCTTTGTTGGGAAGAACAGTGCTGTGATGGGAAGAACATTGCTGTGCTGAGAAGAACAGTGCTGTGCTAGGAAGGACAGTGTTGCGCTGGGAAGAACAGTGCTGTGTTGAGAAGAACAATGCTGTGTTGGGAAGAACAATGCTGTGCTGGAAAGAACAGTGCTGTGCTGGGAAGAGCAATGCTGCGCTGGGAAGAACCGTGCTCTGCTGGGAAGAACAGTGCTGTGCTGGGAACAACCGTGTTGTGCTGGGAATAACTGTGCTGTGCTGGGAACAACCGTGTTGTGCTGGGAAGAACTGTGCTGTGCTGGGAAGAACCGTGCTGTGCTGGGAACAACCGTGTTGTGCTGGGAATAACTGTGCTGTGCTGGGAACAACCGTGTTGCGCTGGGAAAAACTGTGCTGTGCTGGGAAGAACCGTGCTGTGCTGGGAAGAACCGTGTTGTGCTGGGAATAACTGTGCTGTGCTGGGAACAACCGTGTTGTGCTGGGAAGAACCGTGCTGTGCTGGGAAGAACCGTGTTGTGCTGGGAATAACTGTGCTGTGCTGGGAATAACCGTGTTGTGCTGGGAATAACTGTGCTGTGCTGGGAAGAACCGTGTTGTGCTGGGAATAACTGTGCTGTGCTGGGAACAACCGTGTTGTGCTGGGAATAACCGTGCTGTGCTGGGAACAACCGTGTTGTGCTGGGAAGAACTGTGCTGTGCTGGGAAGAACCGTGCTGTGCTGCGGAGAACCGTGCTGTACTGAGGAAATGATTCTTGGCTGAGTGAGACTGATCGCTCTGCGGGTTATACGTGCTAGCTTATCTTACTCTCTATAAACAAATACTTCACCCAGTCAAACGAATTATCCAACTCGTCCTTAACTCGCCCAACCAGACACGCCAATGAATAAACTATCGGAAATTAACCGACTAGAAAGACAACAGAATAAACAATACTATAACACAATGCGAGTGTCCTGAGTGTAGACAAATAGAATTTTCTCTGCCACCACGGCAAATTTAATGTAATATAACAATATTTCACAGCTAAATAGAACTTTACATCTCCTTCATCTCTCTGTACCTTACAGGTATTGTTGTCAAGTATCTTGAGTCATTCATGACAACAACCAACACTGGCAACCTAAACTATCGCAGACAACACCCAAGTCTACCATTTAAAGTCTTGAAATGAGTCCGTTTACAACCCCTTCTCATTTTCTGTATTGCTCTTTATATCTACATAAGACCTACACTGTAATTCTGGCCATACAGTGATATGACTCTGGTGCTACTCAATCTATGTACGAACTATGCACCGTGAAGCTGTGCTACTCAACCTATCTTGGAACTATGTACCGAGAAGGGGCTCCAATATGGACCAGGTTCGTACCATCAGCGAAAGCCTTTTAGTTAACATCATTGAATTTACAGGCTAGAAGCTGTTGTCCAACATTAGCTCATTTCCATGCCCAGAGTCCTTAAATTGTAAGCCGAAGGCGCTGTCATTGACCTACGAACATCTGCAAAGTCTATTAAGTTAAGAAACATAATTCTCACGAAGTTCACCTTAATAAGGCTCAGCGTATCTAACTAGTGTCTGATAATTAGACTCACTCGTCTCATGCTGAGTCTAATTCTTTCCTTCCTCAGTGAATGAAGCTCACGTCTTCCTTATTGAATTTAACTCTAATCTGGCTCCATGCATCACAACACATGTACAATCACGGCATCACAAACATTTCTACATCAGTTTACTACTGACTACAATAACTGATGAGATGAGGTGAGGTAGTGTATGTGTACCTACTTACCTATATTCACCCATTCCCTCCTCACTGAATATAACTCATCTTCTCGTTAAAAATTTCATTAAACTTGTTGGATGCTTAATGCGTAAGATACGTAGATAAAAATGGTTCAGAAAACCGACAAGATGGTAAATTAGACACATAGGCACATGTGTCTAATTTACCAAGTTTAACTTTCATTCACAAAACTGTATACAATATGTACGAGCAATGATGATTTTAATTAAGCTGAGAGAGTGAGAGTCACATGTGCGGTGTGGCCGTCCAGCAAGATGCATCCGGACGGTCACGCCACAGGTTCGAACCCCCTCTCACGCTTTAAATTGGTTGCATTCCTTTATGGAAAAGTTTTAGTACACATCAATTTAAATTTTATGGCCTGAGTCTTACGGAAATTTATGTATACAATGATCATGGCGGTATTTTGGCAAACACTAATGTAGATTTATTTGTTTGAACTGAAAATGGAAGTTCACATAACTGGTTCTGATCTCTCGTCTAAATTAAAGCTCTAATTGTCTTGGATAACATTATTATAATCAAGGGGGAAGCGCTAAACCCGTAGGATTATACAGCGTCTGTGGGGGGATGTGGAAGGTATTCAGGTTTAATTCAGGGAACTGGAACACAGATCCAATTCCCTAGATCAAGAGCCCCTCACCAGCATCAAGGAACCTTCCTTGAGGGGTCTTGCACACAGCCAGTGTAAGATCAGATATAAACTACAGCACAATTATAAACCCTTCAAGCCTTTACTGTCTTGGTCACAGTGTAAGAACCGTTACAACATGCAGTGTAACTGTTAGTGTTCCCTTAACTTCCCGTTGAAGAGTACTATCAGTGCTCAAGTGGGAACCTACACGTAGGTTCATTCCGGGAATTTGTTAATGGTAGACTAAAATACGAAGAATTTATGACGTCATACCAATCAGGTGAGTTGCTTGACAGGTCTCACAACGTAACATCTTGGGGATTAACTGTTTTTGCTTGTCCCCTCCTTAAAACTGGTCTCACGAACATATTCGTGTCTTGCTGCAAGACTGACGATCATTTCAGTGCAAGATGGTAGGGTGAGTGCGGGCAGCTGAGGGTAAACAGCCTCTAAGCTTAATAAGAGCCACTTTTTCTCACTGGTTTCCTAACCTTTTACGGTTATTAGAGCAAGAGCTTTTTTTTTTTAATTGACATTTCTTACCCCAAACTGATTACATCACCAATGATAATATAAATTTTATTAATGAGAATCATGTCATATTTGAAGCTTTTGTTATGGAATATATATATGTCTTGTCAAACAGGTAAAACTTCCTATTTAGGCTAAAATAGCAATGCATTTCTTGACGAATAAGGCAAGCGAAAATTTGTGTATGCAATAATGTCGTCAAAATCATTCTACACCTAACGAAAAAAATATATTTCACTGTGTTTGTTTATTATTAAATTATTGTAAACTTATCTAAAATATTTTTACTTGTATTAGGCTAAATTAAACTGCGCTTCTTATAATAAGGTAAGGTAAGTTTTTTAAGGTTCCTTTGGTATAAGACAAATGAAAAAATATATCTTTAAACGTATAACAAAATTTTTTAGAAAGGACTTATTTTTAAATGAGTTCTTGCTAACTGACCAGTTTTACCTATTCGGCACGACATATATATATATATATATATATATATATATATATATATATATATATATATATATATATATATATATATATATATATATATATATATATATATATATCTTTCTTTCAACGTACCAGCCGCATCCCACCGAGGCAGGGTGGCCCAAAAGAAAAACCTAAAGTTTCTCCTTTTACATTTAGTAATATATACAGGAGAAGGGGTTACTAGCCCCTTGTTCCCTGCATTTTAGTCGCCTCTTACAACACGCATCGCTTACAGAGGAAGAATTCTCTTCCACTTCCCCATGGAGATAACAGGAAATAAACAAGAACAAGAACTAGTAAGAAAACAGCAGAAAACCCAGAGGGGTGTGTATATACATGCTTGTACATGTATGTGTAGTGTGACCTAAGTGTAAGTAGAAGTAGCAAGACATATCTGAAATCTTGCATGTTTATGAGACAGAAAAAGGACACCAGCAATCCTACCATCATGTAAAACAATTAGAGGCTTCCGTTTTACACTCACTTGGCAGGACGGTAGTACCTCCCTGGGCGGTTGCTGTCTACCAACCTACTACCTAGGATATATATATATATATATATATATATATATATATATATATATATATATATATATATATATATATATATTCTCCATGGGGAAGTGGAACAGAATTCTTCCTCCGTAAGCCATGCGTGTCGTAAGAGGCGACTAAAATGCCGGGAGCAAGGGGCTAGTAACCCCTTCTCCTGTATAAATTACTAAATTTAAAAAGAGGAACTTCCGTTTTTCTTTTTGGGCCACCCTGCCTTGTGGGATACGGCTGGTGTGTTGAATGAAAGAATATATATATATATATATATATATATATATATATATATATATATATATATATATATATATATATATATATATATATATAACTCCAATATGGGCCTAACGTACACGGTGTACAGGGTCCTGAACGATTCCTTATTAAGATGTCGGAATGCTGTTCTGAGGTTTGCTAGGCGCCCATATGCTGCAGCAGTTATTTGATTGATGTGCGCTTCAGGAGATGTGCCTGGTGTTATACTCACCCCAAGATCTTTTTCCTTGAGTGAGGTTTGTAGTCTCTGGCCCTCTAGACTGTACTCCGTCTGCGGTCTTCTTTGCCCTTCCCCAATCTTCATGACCTTGCACTTGGTGGGATTGAACTCCAGGAGCCAATTGCTGGACCAGGTCTGCAGCCTGTCCAGATCCCTTTGTAGTTCTGCCTGGTCTTCGATCGAGTGAATTCTTCTCATCAACTTCACGTCATCTGCAAACAGGGACACCTCAGAGTCTATTCCTTCCGTCATGTCGTTCACAAATACCAGAAACAGCACTGGTCCTAGGACTGACCCCTGTGGGACCCCGCTGGTCACAGGTGCCCACTCTGACACCTCGCCACGTACCATGACTCGCTGCTGTCTTCCTAACAAGTATTCCCTGATCCATTGTAGTGCCTTCCCTGTTATCCCTGCTTGGTCCTCCAGTTTTTGCACCAATCTCTTGTGTGGAACTGTGTCAAACGCCTTCTTGCAGTCCAAGAAAATGTAATCCACCCACCCCTCTCTCTATTGTCTTACTGCTGTCACCATGTCATAGAACTCCAGTAGGTTTGTGACACAGGATTTCCCGTCCCTGAAACCATGTTGGCTGCTGTTGATGAGATCGGTCCTTTCTAGGTGTTCCACCACTCTTCTCCTGATAATCTTCTCCATGATTTTGCATACTATACATGTCAGTGACACTGGTCTGTAGTTTAATGCTTCATGTCTGTCTCCTTTTTTAAAGATTGGGACTACATTTGCTGTCTTCCATGCCTCAGGCAATCTCCCTGTTTCGATAGATGTATTGAATATTGTTGTTAGGGGTACACATAGCGCCTCTGCTCCCTCTCTCAATACCCATGGGGAGATGTTATCTGGCCCCATTGCCTTTGAGGTATCTAGCTCACTCAGAAGCCTCTTCACTTCTTCCTCAGTTGTGTGCACTGTGTCCAGCACATGGTGGTGTGCCCCACCTCTCCGTCTTTCTGGAGCCCCTTCTGTCTCCTCTGTGAACACTTCTTTGAATCTCTTGTTGAGTTCCTCACATACTTCTCGGTCATTTCTTGTTGTCTCTCCTCCTTCCTTCCTTAGCCTGATTACCTGGTCCTTGACTGTTGTTTTCCTCCTGATGTGGCTGTACAACAGTTTCGGGTCAGATTTGGCTTTCGCTGCTATGTCATTTTCATATTGTCTTTGGGCCTCCCTTCTTATCTGTGCTTATTCGTTTCTGGCTCTACGACTACTCTCCTTATTCTCCTGGGTCCTTTGCCTTCTATATTTCTTCCATTCCCTAGCACACTTGGTTTTTGCCTCCCTGCACCTTTGGGTAAACCATGGGCTCATCCTGGCTTTTTCATTATTCCTGTTACCCTTGGGTACAAACCTCTCCTCAGCCTCCTTGCATTTTGTTGCTACATATTCCATCATCTCATTAACTGGCTTCCCTGCCAGTTCTCTGTCCCACTGAACCCCGTTCAGGAAGTTCCTCATTCCTGTGTAGTCCCCTTTCTTGTAGTTTGGTTTCATTCGTCCTGGCCTTCCTGCTTCTCCCTCCACTTGTAGCTCTACTGTGTATTCGAAGCTTAAAACCACATGGTCACTGGCCCCAAGGGGTCTTTCATATGTGATGTCCTCGATATCTACACTACTCAAGGTGAATACTAAGTCTAGCCTTGCTGGTTCATCCTCTCCTCTCTCTCTTGTAGTGTCCTTTACGTGTTGGTACATGAAGTTTTCCAGTACCACCTCCATCATCTTAGCCCTCCATGTATCTTGGCCCCCATGCGGGCCCAAGTTCTCACAATCGATCTCCTTGTGGTTAAAGTCACCCATGATCAGGAGCTTTGCCCTGCATGCATGAGCTCTTCTGGCCACTCTAGCCAGTGTGTCAACCATCGCTCTATTGCTCTCGTCGTACTCTTGCCTTGGCCTCCTGCTGTTCTGTGGTGGGTTATACATCACTGCTATTACCACCGTGGGACCTCCTGAGTGAAGCGTTCCAGCTATGAAATCACTTTCTTCTCCGCTGTCTCCTCTCTCCAGCTCATCAAAATTTCAGCGATTTTTGATCAGCAATGCCACTCCTCGACCCCCCCTGTTCTCTCAGTCTTTCCTCAGGATTTGGTATCCCATTGGAAAGATGGCATCTGTTATCATACCTGTAAGCTTGGTTTCTGTGAGAGCTATGATGTCCGGTGATGCCTCTTTGACTCTTTCATGCCACTCCTTCCACTTATTTGTTATACCATCAGCGATTGTGTACCATACCTTCAGTTTCCTTTCCAACACTGTGGTTTGTGGGGCCTGTGAGGGTGGGAGACCTGGTGGCATACTGTGGGATTCTATAGCATATATATATATATATATATATATATACATATATATATATATATATATATATATATATATATATATATATATATATATATATATATATATATATATATATATATATATATATATATATATATATATATATATATATATATATATATATATATATATATATATATATATATATATATATATATATATATATATATATATATATATATATATATATATATATATATATATATATATATATATATATGTCGTGCCGAATAGGCAGAACTTGCGATCTTGGCTTAAATAGCAACGCTCATCTTGCCATATAGGACAAGTGAAAATTTGTGTATGCAATAATTTCGCCAAAATCATTCTGAACCTAACGAAAAAAATATATTTCACTGTGTTTGTTTAGTATTAAATTATTGTAAACAAATCTAAAATATATTTAGTTGGGTTAGGCTAAAATAAATTGCGCTTGTTATAATAAGGTTAGGTAAGTTTTCTAAGTTCCTTTTGGTGCAAAATTATAAATTTTTACATCAACATTAATGAAAAAAATATATCTTTAAACGTATAAGAGAAAATTTTAGAAAGGACTTAATTTTAAATGAGTTCTTGCTAATTGACCAGTTTTACATATTCGGCACGACATATATATATATATATATATATATATATATATATATATATATATATATATATATATATATATATATATATATATATATATATATATATATATATATATATATGTCGTGCCGAATAGGCAGAACTTGCGATCTTGGCTTAAATAGCAACGCTCATCTTGCCATATAGGACAAGCGAAAATTTGTGTATGCAATAATTTCGCCAAAATCATTCTGAACCTAACGAAAAAAATATATTTCACTGTGTTTGTTTAGTATTAAATTATTGTAAACAAATCTAAAATATATTTAGTTGGGTTAGGCTAAAATAAATTGTTCTTGTTATAATAAGGTTAGGTAAGTTTTCTAAGTTCCTTTTGGTGCAAAATTATAAATTTTTACATCAACATTAATGAAAAAAATATATCTTTAAACGTATAAGAGAAAATTTTAGAAAGGACTTAATTTTAAATGAGTTCTTGCTAATTGACCAGTTTTACATATTCGGCACGACATATATATATATATATATATATATATATATATATATATATATATATATATATATATATATATATATATATATATATATATATATATATATATATATTCGGTGGGAGACGGCCGACTTGTTGAAAAAAATAATATATATATATATATATATATATATATATATATATATATATATATATATATATATATATATATATATATATATATATATATATATATATATATATATATATATATATATATATATATATATATATATATATATATATATATATATATATATATATATATAACCCGCACATAGAAGAGAGGAGCTTACGACGACGTTTCGGTCCCCTTCCATTAAGTTTCTTGCCCCTTCCATTAATTTTAAAGCTGAATGGGAATCTAATTCCTTGTTTCCTTTCCTTGATGTCCACCTCAATCGCTCAGATACAGGTTTTTCCTTTTCCGTTTACCGCAAACCTGTGCACAGTGGCACGTACATTCACTACTTTTCCTATCATGCTTCCCCTGTCAAGAAAAGTGTTCTTATCTCCCTCTTTCTCCGTGCTCTCCACATATGTCATCCTCAATTCCTTCCAGCAGAAATTTCCACTTGTCCTCCAATACTGTGGAGAAATTGGCCGATCTCTTTCTGACAGACTTAGGGAGCACAAAAATAGTGTTAGGCTTGCCGACACTAACAATGCTCTTTTCTGTCACGTCAGAGATCACAGTCATCCTATTGACTGGTCTTCTGCTAAAACTGTCTTCCCTACTTCCAACTTTAACAGTCGCCGTCTGGTTGAATCCTCCCTAATACACAACTTTCCTTGTATGAATCTTAGTCCTGGCTTCGTCTCTGTAGATGCCTTCCTCTCCCACTACATTGTAAAATGCTCCAAACTTCAGAACACCCGTGACTTAACCTGATTCCTCCTTTTTTCTTCTTCTCCCTCTTCCCCTTTCCTCTTTCCTTTTTTCTCTTCTGGGTTGTCTTTCTTTCTTCTGTCTTGTGTTTCTGTTCCTTCATTATTTATTTCATTATTTCCCCTCCCCCCCACCTCTGTGTTCTTGCTCTCCCTCTGTGGGCACCTAGCTCCCTTGCAGTGCTCCCCTTTCTTTGTATTTGACTGGCTCCTCCTCCTTACTTCCCCATTTCTACTTCCACCTTTACTACTACTACCACCACTACTACTACTACTACTACTACTACTACTACTACTACTACTACTACTACTACTACTACTACTACTACTACTACCACTACTACTGCCACTACCTATATATATACCCATCCTGCTCTACTTCTCGTTAGTGTGACTTTGTAAGTGGTCCAAGTCGGACCGAAACGTCGTTGTAAGCTCCTCTCTTCTATGTGCGGGTTATTTGTGTATCGTTCCAGTCATGGTATTGTGCCTTTTTTAGTAGACAGTAGACAAGGATGTGTGATGACATCATGAATTTACAGTATATATATAGATGGGGTTATGTGAGATATGGATATTCGGGTTTTGGGAAAAGGTGTGGGATTGAAAGATAAAGAATCTAACACAAAATGAGAGTTGTCACAGTTGATTTTGGGAGATACTGAAGAGAAGTTGTAGAGGTTGGTGGAAGGAAAATAAAAGTGAACATAGGAGACAGCAAGGTGATGAGGATAACGAAAAATCTAGGTAATGAAAGATTTATATCATATTTGAGGAAGAGAATATGAAGGGAATGTATTCAGATATTTGGGAGTGGAGTTGTCATCAGATAGGTCTATGAAGTTCAAGGTGAATCATAGGAATGATGAAGGAAAAAAGGGTGAGTGGTGCACTGAGGAGCCTGCGGAGGCAAAGAACGTTATTCATGGAAGCAAAGAGGAGAATGTATGAAAGTATAGTGGTACCAATGCTCTTATATAGGTGTGAAGCATAGGTGATATATATATATATATATATATATATATATATATATATATATATATATATATATATATATATATATATATATATATATATATATATATATATATATATATATATATATATATATATATATATGTAGTGCCGAATAGGCAGAACTTGCGATCTTGGCTTAAATAGCAACGCTCATCTTGCCATATAGGACAAGTGAAAATTTGTGTATGCAATAATTTCGCCAAAATCATTCTGAACCTAACGAAAAAAATATATTTCACTGTGTTTGTTTAGTATTAAATTATTGTAAACAAATCTAAAATATATTTAGTTGGGTTAGGCTAAAATAAATTGCGGTTGTTATAATAAGGTTAGGTAAGTTTTCTAAGTTCCTTTTGGTGCAAAATTATAAATTTTTACATCAACATTAATGAAAAAAATATATCTTTAAACGTATAAGAGAAAATTTTAGAAAGGACTTAATTTTAAATGAGTTCTTGCTAATTGACCAGTTTTACATATTCTGCACGACATATATATATATATATATATATATATATATATATATATATATATATATATATATATATATATATATATATATATATATATATATATATATATATATATTTATTTATTTGTTTATTTATTTTTATTATTACACTGGCCGATTCCCACCAAGTCAGGGTGGCCCGAAAAAGAAAAACTTTCACCATCATTCACTCCATCACTGTCTTGCCAGAAGGGTGCTTTACACTACAGTTTTTAAACTGCAACATTAACACCCCTCCTTCAGAGTGCAGGCACTGTACTTCCCATCTCCAGGACTCAAGTCCGGCCTGCCGGTTTCCCTGAACCCTTCATAAATGTTACTTTGCTCACACTCCAACAGCACGTCAAGTATTAAAAACCATTTGTCTCCATTCACTCCTATCAAACACGCTCACGCATGCCTGCTGGAAGTCCAAGCCCCTCGCACACAAAACCTCCTTTACCCCCTCCCTCCAACCTTTCCTAGGCCGACCCCTACCCCGCCTTCCTTCCACTACAGACTGATACACTCTTGAAGTCATTCTGTTTCGCTCCATTCTCTCTACATGTCCGAACCACCTCAACAACCCTTCCTCAGCCCTCTGGACAACAGTTTTGGTAATCCCGCACCTCCTCCTAACTTCCAAACTACGAATTCTCTGCATTATATTCACACCACACATTGCCCTCAGACATGACATCTCCACTGCCTCCAGCCTTCTCCTCGCTGCAACATTCATCACCCATGCTTCACACCCATATAAGAGCGTTGGTAAAACTATACTCTCATACATTCCCCTCTTTGCCTCCAAGGACAAAGTTCTTTGTCTCCACAGACTCCTAAGTGCACCACTCACCCTTTTCCCCTCATCAATTCTATGATTCACCTCATCTTTCATAGACCCATCCGCTGACACGTCCACTCCCAAATATCTGAATACATTCACCTCCTCCATACTCTCTCCCTCCAATCTGATATCCAATCTTTCATCACCTAATCTTTTTGTTATCCTCATAACCTTACTCTTTCCTGTATTCACTTTTAATTTTCTTCTTTTGCATACCCTACCAAATTCATCCACCAACCTCTGCAACTTCTCTTCAGAATCTCCCAAGAGCACAGTGTCATCAGCAAAGAGCAACTGTGACAACTCCCACTTTGTGTGTGATTCTTTATCTTTTAACTCCACGCCTCTTGCCAAGACCCTCGCATTTACTTCTCTTACAACCCCATCTATAAATATATTAAACAACCACGGTGACATCACACATCCTTGTCTAAGGCCTACTTTTACTGGGAAATAATTTCCCTCTTTCCTACATACTCTAACTTGAGCCTCACTATCCTCGTAAAAACTCTTCACTGCTTTCAGTAACCTACCTCCTACACCATACACCTGCAACATCTGCCACATTGCCCCCCTATCCACCCTGTCATACGCCTTTTCCAAATCCATAAATGCCACAAAACCTCTTTAGCCTTATCTAAATACTGCTCACTTTATATGTTTCACTGTAAACACCTGGTCCACACACCCCCTACCTTTCCTAAAGCCTCCTTGTTCATCTGCTATCCTATTCTCCGTCTTACTCTTAATTCTTTCAATAATAACTCTACCATACACTTTACCAGGTATACTCAACAGACTTATCCCCCTATAATTTTTGCACTCTCTTTTGTCCCCTTTGCCTTTATACAAAGGAACTATGCATGCTCTCTGCCAATCCCTAGGTACCTTACCCTCTTCCATACATTTATTAAATAATTGCACCAACCACTCATATATATATATATATATATATATATATATATATATATATATATATATATATATATATATATATATATATATATATATATATATATATATATATATATATATATACATTTTTTTAACACTTCGGCCGTTTCCTACCAAGGCAGGGTGGCCCGGAAAAGAAAAACTTTCCTCATCATTCACTCCATCACTGTCTTGCCAGAAGGGTGCTTTACACTACAGTTTTTAAACTGCAACATTAACATCCCTCCCTCCCTCTCTGTCAGGTATTCTCTGATCCACTGCAGTGTCTTCGCTGTTATACCTGCCTGGTCCTCCAGCTTTTGAATTAATCTCTTGTGTGGGATTGTATAAAAAGCCTTCTTACAGTCCAAGAAAACGCAATCTACCCACCCCGCGCGCTCTCTCTTTTGTCTTACTGCTGTCACCTTGTCATAGAACTCCAGTAGCCTTGTGGCACAGGATTTCCCGTCCGTGAATCCGTGCTGGTTGTCGTTGATAAACTCATTCCTTTCTAGGTGTTCCACTACTCTTCTGATAATCTTCTCAATGACTTTGCATACTGTACTTGTCAGTGACACTGGTCTGTAGTTTAATGCTGTGTCTGTCTCCTTTATTAAAATTGAAACTACATTTGCAATCTTCCATACCTCAGATAGTCGCCCTGTTTCGAGAAATGTGTTGAAGATTGTTACTGGTACACAAAGAACCTCTGTTCTCTCTCTCAGGACCCACGGAGAGATGTTATCCGGCCCCATCGCCTTTGATGTATCTAGTTCGCCTTGCATCCTCTTCACCTCCTCCTTGATTGTATGCACTGTGTGCAGAACTTGATGGTGTACCCAACCACTCCGTCTTTCTGAAGACCTTTCTTTCTCCACTGTGAACACTTTAAATCTCATGTTGAGCTCCTCACATATTTCTCGGTATTTCTTGTGATCTCCCCTCCTTCCATTCTGAGCCTGAGAGAGGAAGGTGTGGGTGTGTGTGTGTGTGTGTATGTGTACTCACCTAATTGTACTCACCTAATTGTGGTTGCAGGGGTCGAGACTCAGCTCCTGGCCCCGCCTCTTCACTGATCGCTACTGGATCCTCTCTCTCTCTGCTTCCTGAGCTTTGTCATACCTCTTCTTAAAACTATGTATGGTTCCTGCCTCCACTACTTCACTTGCTAGGCTATTCCACTTGCTGACAACTCTATGACTGAAGAAATACTTCCTAACGTCCCTGTGACTCGTCTGAGTCTTCAGCTTCCAGTTGTGACCCCTTGTCCCTGTGTCCCCTCTCTGGAACATCCTATCTCTGTCCACCTTGTCTATTCCCCGCAGTATCTTGTATGTCGTTATCATGTCTCCCCTGACCCTTCTGTCCTCCAGTGTCGTCAGTCCGATTTCCCTTAACCTTTCCTCGTACGACATTCCCTTGAGCTCTGGGACTAGCCTTGTTGCAAACCTTTGTACTTTCTCTAACTTCTTGACGTGCTTGACCAAGTGTGGGTTCCAGACTGGTGCTGCATACTCCAGTATGGGCCTAACATACACAGTGTACAGTGTCTTGAACGATTCCTTATTAAGGTATCGGAACGCTATTCTCAGGTTTGCCAGGCGCCCGTATGCTGCAGCGGTTATTTGGTTGATGTGTGCCTCCGGTGATGTGCTCGGTGTTATGGTCACCCCAAGGTCTTTTTCCCTGAGTGAGGTCTGTAGTCTTTGTGTAGTCTATGTGTGTGTGTGTGTATTGTTATGGATACTCTGAACTTTGCAGTAGTGATCCTTGCTTCGAGGAGCCGAGGGAAATTTAATACTGTAGTTAAAAGAAGTAATTCCTCACAGGAGATTACTGCCTCAACCCAAATCAACGCCCATGACGGAGTACAGATTATCAGGGTCTCTAAAAAAAAGAAGAGACTACACCATGAACATTTTTTACTAGTACACGGCAATGCTCAGAATTTTTTTCCAAAAAAGGACTGCATAAAAAGATGTTTCTGTGCGAGGCTGTGTATGTGTGAAGACAGAGCAACCTACCTCACGTCCTTCCCTGATGGGCGGTAAAACATTTCACCTCCAGCGAATGTGTAAGGGAGAGCGGGGGGGGGGGGATGGCTGCATGAGTTAACCGCTGTCTATGCTTGTTATGTATTTATTTAGTGCACAGCGTCAACACTGCTTTCCTCCTACTCAGTGTTACAAAGAAACTTACATGCAGTATTACGAAAAAAGTAAAATAATGAAGGAAATCATGTGGGTTATTACACCAGAGGGATCTTGACATTATCTCAGTTGTCAGAAATTTATACGTATTCCAAGTTACGATAGCAACCCAATAATTTACCATACAATCACCAAAGACCCACCTCACACACACACACACACACACACACACACACACACACACACACACACACACACACACACACACACACCTCTATCTGCCCAATTAAAATCGCTTGCAGGTAGTTGACGATCAAGGTCGTCGCTGGTGTTCCTACGAAGAGGTTTAATAGTCTGGGTCTTTGGCACATTTGTAAATTAAAACGTTACATGCAAACTTGTCAATTATTTGCTTACATTATTGTTTTTATATGGTAAGGATGAACACCTCGACTACATGTAACCTTCGTGCTATGATTATATATATGTTCCACTTTCATATGTTTTTTTTCCTTTTAGGTTTATAAGGCCTAAGATGGGCGAAACGTTTACAGAGTAAAGTAATAGTTATGGAAACATTGCACAAGTGTCTCTTTTATACACTTGTCATTATTATGTAAATTGCTTGTAATTGGATTGTTAATGGGATTATTAAGGGAGAGGCTCATTGGAAGATGGATGACTAATGGTGGTTGTGGGTGAGGGGGTGGGGGAGTGAGGGGGTGAGGGTGACATGGGGTGAGGGAGTCATGGGGCGAGGGAGTCATGGGGTGAGGGAGACATGGGGTGAGGGAGTCATGGGGTGAGGGAGACATGGGGTGAGGGAGTCATGGGGTGAGGGAGTCATGGGGTGAGGGAGTCATGGGGTTGAGGGAGTCATGGGGTGAGGGAGTCATGGGGTGAGGGAGTCATGGGGTGAGGGAGTCATGGGGTTGAGGGAGTCATGGGGTGAGGGAGTCATGGGGTGAGGGAGTCATGGGGTGAGGGAGTCATGGGGTGAGGGAGTCATGGGGTGAGGGAGTCATGGGGCGAGGGAGTCATGGGGTGAGGGAGTCATGGGGTTGAGGGAGTCATGGGGTGAGGGAGTCATGGGGTGAGGGAGTCATGGGGTAAATGGGGGGATCTCAATTTGCACTTGAG
The DNA here is from genome assembly GCF_038502225.1 of Cherax quadricarinatus. Lineage (NCBI taxonomy): Eukaryota > Metazoa > Arthropoda > Malacostraca > Decapoda > Parastacidae > Cherax > Cherax quadricarinatus. The sequence continues at coordinate 28,501 of NW_027196180.1, read as the reverse complement.
CGTTGCTACTTCTCCGCACATCGTTTCCAGCACTGAGTCGCCCTCAAAATTATAAAAAAAAATCTCCGGTCTGATTTTTATTATCTTTCGTCCGTGTCTCGTCTCGTCTCTCTCTCTCTCTCTCTCTCTCTCTCTCTCTCTCTCTCTCTCTCTCTCTCTCTCTCTCTCTCTCTCTCTCTCTCTCAAAAGACCACACCTGCGGCCTGGAGACCAACTTTCTCGTATGGACCTTCACCACTGTTTCCTGCCACGAGTCCTTGTGGTCCGCTATCCACTCTCCCTCCCTCCCTCCTTCCCCTTGTCTACTTCCTCACTCCCTCCATCACTCCTTCCACTTGTCTACTACCTTTCTCTCTCGCTCCGTCACTCCCTCCCCTTGTCTACTTCCTTCCTTTCTCCCTCCCTCCCTCCCTCCCTCCCTTCATCATCACTCCCCTTGCCTGCTTCCTCTCTCCCTCCATCACTCTCCTTGTTTACTTCCTTACTCCCTCCCTCCATCACTCCCCTTTCCTATGTGCTCTCTCCCACCCATCACTCCCCCGCTACTCTCCCACTCATTTTTTTTGTTTCTTTTCTTCATTCCTCTTTCCTAATCATCAACTTCCTTCTCAATTCATACCTTTCTCTCTCTCTCTCTCTCTCTCTCTCTCTCTCTCTCTCTCTCTCTCTCTCTCTCTCTCTCTCTCTCTCTCTCTCTCTACCATTTCCACCTTTAACAACTCTCAGATCTCCCTGAATTCTAAAACGCAGATATTGCAATTTTGCTTGAGCAGACACTAGCACTAGCTTCACTAGTAACAAAGACACTAGCACTAGCTTCACTAGTAATAAAGACACTAGCACTAGCTTCGCTGGTAACAAAGATACCAGCACTAGCTTCACTAGTAACAAAGACACCAGCACTAGATTCACTGGCAACAAAGACACCAGCACTAGCTTTACTGGTAACAAAGACACTAGCACTAGCTTCACTGAAAGAGAAACCAGCACTAGCTTCTCTGGTAACAAAGACACAAGCACTAGCTTCACTGGTAACAAAGACACCAGCACTAGCTTCACTGGTAACAAAGACACCAGCACTAGCTTTACTGGTAACAAAGACACAAGCACTAGCTTCACTGATAGAGAAACCAGCACTAGCTTTACTGGTAACAAAGACACTAGCACTAGCTTCACTGATAGAGAAACCAGCACTAGCTTTACTGGTAACAAAGACACCAGCACTAGCTTCACTGGCAACAAAGACACCAGCACTAGCTTCTCTGGTAACAAAGACACCAGCACTAGATTCACTGGCAACAAAGACACCAGCACTAGCTTCTCTGGTAACAAAGACACCAGCACTAGATTCACTGGCAACAAAGACACCAGCACTAGCTTCTCTAGTAACAAAGACACCAGCACTAGATTCTCTGGTAACAAAGACACCAGCACTAGCTTCTCTGGTAACAAAGACACCAGCACTAGATTCTCTGGTAACAAAGACACCAGCTCTAGCTTCACTGGTAACAAAGACACCAGCACTAGATTCACTGGCAACAAAGACACCAGCACTAGCTTTACTGGTAACAAAGACACCAGCACTAGCTTCTCTGGTAACAAAGACACCAGCACTAGATTCACTGGCAACAAAGACACCAGCACTAGCTTCACTGGTAACAAAGACACCAGCACTAGATTCACTGGTAACAAAGACACTAGCACTAGCTTCACTGGCAACAAAGACACCAGCTCTAGCTTCACTGGTAACAAAGACATTAGCACTAGCTTCACTAGTAACAAAGACATCAGCACTAGCTTCACTGGTAACAAAGACACTAGCACTATCTTCACTGGTAATAAAAACACCAGCACTAGCTTCACTGGTAAAAAAGACACCAGCACTAGCTTCAGTGGTAATAAAATCACCAGCACTAGCTTCTCTGGTAACAAAGACACCAGCACTAGATTCACTGGCAACAAAGACACCAGCACTAGTTTTACTGGTAACAAAGACACCAGCACTAGCTTCACTAGTAACAAAGACACCAACACTAGCTTCACTAGTAACAAAGACACCAGCACTAGATTCACTATCAACAAAGACACCAGCACTAGCTTCACTAGTAACAAAGACACCAGCACTAGCTTCACTGGTAACAAAGACACCAGCTCTAGCTTCACTGGTAACAAAGACACTAGCACTAGCTTCACTGGTAATAAAAACACCAGCACTAGCTTCACTGGTAACAAAGACACCAGCACTAGCTTCATTGGTAACAAAGACACCAGCACTAGCTTCACTGGTAACAAAGACACCAGCACTAGCTTTACTGGTAACAAAGACACTAGCACTAGCTTCACTGATAGAGACACCAGCACTAGCTTCTCTGGTAACAAAGACACCAGCACTAGATTCACTGGTAACAAAGACACTAGCACTAGCTTCTCTGGTAATAAAAACACCAGCACTAGCTTCACTGGTAAAAAAGACACCAGCACTAGCTTCACTGGTAACAAAGACACTAGCACTAGCTTCACTGGTAATAAAAACACCAGCACTAGCTTCACTGGTAAAAAAGACACCAGCACTAGCTTCACTGGTAACAAAGACACTAGCACTAGCTTCACTGGTAACAAAGACACCAGCTCTAGCTTCACTGGTAACAAAGACACTAGCACTAGCTTCACTGGTAATAAAAACACCAATACTAGCTTCTCTGGCAAAAAAGACACTAGCACTAGCTTCACTGGTAACAAAGACACCAGCTCTAGCTTCACTGGTAACAAAGACACTAGCACTAGCTTCACTGGTAATAAAAACACCAGCACTAGCTTCACTGGTAACAAAGACACTAGCACTAGCTTCACTGGTAACAAAGACACCAGCTCTAGCTTCACTGGTAACAAAGACACCAGCTCTAGCTTCACTGGTAACAAAGACATTAGCACTAGCTTCACTAGTAACAAAGACATCAGCACTAGCTTCACTGGTAACAAAGACACTAGCACTAGCTTCACTGGTAATAAAAACACCAGCACTAGCTTCACTGGTAACAAAGACACCAGCACTAGCTTCACTGGTAACAAAGACACCAGCTCTAGCTTCACTGGTGACAAAGACATTAGCACTAGCTTCACTAGTAACAAAGACATCAGCACTAGCTTCACTGGTAACAAAGTCACCAGCACTAGCTTCACTGGTAATAAAATCACCAGCACTAGCTTCACTGGTAACAAAGACATCAGCACTAGCTTCACTGGTAACAAAGTCACCAGCACTAGCTTCACTGGTAATAAAGTCACCAGCACTAGCTTCACTGGTAACAAAGACACGATTCAGGAAGGGAAAGTGGAAGTAGCTGGGGTTCCCAAGGATCAGTACTGGGACCATAACTATACTTAATTTATGTAAATGACCTGCCAGAGGAGAGTGAGTCCCATTGTTGCTGACAACTTGAGATTAATGTGAAAAATAAAAATGGAAGAAGGTAAAGACAGACCACAGGAAGACTTGGACAAGCTGCAAGATTGCTCAAGGTTGTTACTGAAGTTCAACCCACCTACACGGTTTTGAAAGCTGGGAATGAAGAAAGAAGACCAGAGATGAAATATAACTTGCAAAAAAATCTTGAAGACAGCCAGAAGTCTTGAAGACAGCCAGAAGTCTTGAAGACAGCCAGGGGTCTTGAAGACAGCCAGAAGTCTTGAAGACAGCCAGAAGTCTTGAAGACAGCCAGAAGTCTTGAAGACAGCCAGAAGTCTTGAAGACAGCCAGGGGTCTTGAAGACAGCCAGGGGTCTTGAAGACAGCCAGAAGTCTTGAAGACAGCCAGGGGTCTTGAAGACAGCCAGGGGTCTTGAAGACAGCCAGGGGTCTTGAAGACAGCCAGGGGTCTTGAAGACAGCCAGGGGTCTTGAAGACAGCCAGGGGTCTTGAAGACAGCCAGGGGTCTTGAAGACAGCCAGGGGTCTTGAAGACAGCCAGGGGTCTTGAAGATAGCCAGGGGTTTTGAAGACAGCCATAGGTCTTGAAGACAGCCAGGGGTCTTGAAGACAGCCATAGGTCTTGAAGACAGCCAGGGGTATTGAGGACAGCCATAGATCTTGAAGACAGCCAGAAGTCTTGAAGACAGCCATAGGTCTTGAAGACAGGTAAGGGTCTTGAAGACAGCCATAGGTCTTGAAGACAGCCAGGGGTCTTGAAGACAGTCAGGATTCTTGAAGATAGCCATGGGTGTTGAAGACAGCCAGGGTCTTGAAGACAGCCAGGGGTCTTGAAGACAGCCAGGGGTCTTGAAGACAGCCAGGGGTCTTGAAGACAGCCAGAGGTCTTGAAGACAGCCAGGGGTCTTGAAGACAGCCAGGGGTCTTGAAGACAGCCAGGGGTCTTGAAGACAGCCAGGGGTCTTGAAGACAGCCAGGGCGTCTTGAAGACAGCCAGAGGTCTTGAAGACAGCCAGAGGTCTTGAAGACAGCCAGAGGTCTTGAAGACAGCCAGAAGTCTTGAAGACAGCCAGGGTTCTTGAAGACAGCCAGGGGTCTTGAAGACAGCCAGGGGTCTTGAAGACAGCCAGAGGTCTTGAAGACAGCCAGGGGTCTTGAAGACAGCCAGGGGTCTTGAAGACAGCCAGGGGTCTTGAAGACAGCCAGACAGTCTTGAAGACAGCCAGAAGTCTTGAAGACAGCCAGAAGACAGTCTTGAAGACAGCCAGAGGTCTTGAAGACAGCCAGGTGTCTTGAAGACAGCCAGGGGTCTTGAAGACAGCCAGGGGTCTTGAAGACAGCCAGAGGTCTTGAAGACAGCCAGGGGTCTTGAAGACAGCCAGAGGTCTTGAAGACAGCCAGAGTTCTTGAAGACAGCCAGGGGTCTTGAAGACAGCCAGAGGTCTTGAAGACAGCCAGAGGTCTTGAAGACAGCCAGGGGTCTTGAAGACAGCCAGGGGTCTTGAAGACAGCCAGAGGTCTTGAAGACAGCCAGGGGTCTTGAAGACAGCCAGGGGTCTTGAAGACAGCCAGGGGTCTTGAAGACAGCCAGGGGTCTTGAAGACAGCCAGAGGTCTTGAAGACAGCCAGAGGTCTTGAACACAGCCAGAAGCCTTGAAGACAGCCCGGGGTCTTGAAGACAGCAAGGGGTCTTGAAGACAGCCAGAGGTCTGGAAGACAGCCAGAAGTCTTGAAGACAGCCACAGGTCTTGAAGACAGCCAGGGGTCTTGAAGACAGCCAGGGGTCTTGAAGACAGCCAGGGGTCTTGAAGACAGCCAGGGGTCTTGAAGACAGCCAGGGATCTTGAAGACAGCCAGGAGTCTTGAAGACAGCCAGGGGTCTTGAAGACAGCCATACGTCTTGAAGACTGCCAGGGGTCTTGAAGAAAGCCAGCGTTCTTGAAGACAGACAGCGGTCTAGAAGACAGCCAGAAGTCTTGAAGACAGCCAGAGGCCTTGAAGACAGCCAGGGGGCTTGAAGACAGCCAAGTGTCTTGAAGAAAGCCAGAGATCTTGAAGACAGCAAGAGGTCTTGAAGACAGCCAGAGGTCTTGAAGACAGCCGGGGTTTTGAAGACAGCCAAGGGTCTTGAAGACAGTCAGGGATCTTGAAGACAGGCAGGGGTCTTGAAGACTGCCGGGGGTCTTGAAGACAGCCAGGGGTCTTGAAGACAGCCAGGGGTCTTGAAGACAGCCATAGGTATTGAAGACAGCCAGACGTATTGAAGACATCCAGAGGTCTTGAAGAAAGCCAGAGGCCTTGAAAACAGCCAGGGGGCTTGAAGACAGCCAGGTGTCTTGAAGACAGCCAGGAGTCTTGAAGACAGCCAGGGGTCTTGAAGACAGCCAGGGGTCTTGAAGACAGCCAGGGGTCTTGAAGACAGCCAGGGGTCAAGCCAGACAGTCTTGAAGACAGCCAGAAGTCTTGAAGACAGCCAGACGTCTTGAAGACAGCCAGGGGTCTTGAAGACAGCCAGGGGTCTTGAAGACAGCCAGAAGTCTTGAAGACAGCCAGAAGTCTTGAAGACAAGACAGCCA
>NW_027196180.1:17500-20000 GCF_038502225.1 Cherax quadricarinatus | reverse complement strand
TGTGCAAGGACCTTACCAGATACCTGTGGGGGCCAGGAGCAGGTGAGCAGGAAGGATAAACCAAGAAGCATAGGGGCCATAACGAGGGAAGGGACTGAAGGAAGGAACACTCCACGGGAAGGAACTAAAACACATCAGAGGATGCAATGGGAGTCACAGTGGGAGGTGGAAAGGGAGAGATCCGTGTTTGTCTATGGGCTAGACGAAGCTAAAGGGGAAACTTATGATGAAAGAAAGCAGGAGGAGAAAAAAGCGATTGAAGACATCATGAAGGTGATAGGCGAGGGGGACATGACCCAGGTGGCAAATTTTCGGAGAATTGGGTGGTTCACAAAGAAAAGGAATCGGCCTCTCAAAGTAATTTTCAAGGCAGAATCAACCCGAACCATGATCCTGCAGGAGAAAGCACGGCTGAGAGGCAAGCAGGAGTTCCGGAGTGTGTACCTCGACCGAGACAGAACACAGGACGAAAGGAAGACAATGAAAGAGAGAGTTCAAAAACGAAAGGAGAAATGGGAGGAAATGAAAAAGGAGAGCAGAATAACCCAGGATCAAATGGAAGGACAAGCGCACCCCCCAGAAACACCTGCAGAAGGACTCCAGCCACGACACCCCCAAGGCAACTGAACAATCCAAACCAACCATCACACACCGATCCCTCTGTTTCCACCCCCCGCACCACAGTTACAGTATTAGAACAGAAGTTGAAGGTTTGGTACACAAATGCAGATGGATTAACGAATAAACATGAGGAATGGCAAGAAAGAATCAATGAGAAGTCCCCAGACATCATAGCAGTTACAGAAACAAAACTCATGGAGACAATAACAGATGCAATCTTCCCACCAGGATACCAGATCATGAGGAAAGATAGAAGGGGCAGGGGGGGAGGTGGGGTTGCTCTGCTCGTAAAAAACAGATGGAAATTCGAGAAAATGGAAGGAATAGATGAGACGGGAGAAAGAGACTACATAGCAGGTACACTTCAGTCTGGGGAACACAAAGTGGTCATTGCAGTGATGTATAATCCACCACAGAACTGCAGGAGGCCAAGAGAGGAATATGAAGAGAGCAACAGAGCAATGGTGGACACACTTGCTGAGGTGGCAAGAAGAGCTCACTCCAGCAGAGCAAAGTTGCTGGTTATGGGGGATTTCAACCACAGGGAGATTGACTGGGAAAACCTGGAGCCACATGGGGGTCCCGAAACATGGAGAGCCAGGATGTTGGACGTGGTGCTGGAAAACCTCATGCACCAACATGTTAAGGACACTACCAGAGTGAGAGGGGAGGATGAACCAGCAAGATTGGACCTTGTGTTCACCCTGGGCAGCTCAGACATTGAGGACATCAAGTATGAGAGTCCCCTAGGAGCTAGCGACCACGTGGTTCTGTGCTTTGAATACATAGTAGAGCTGCAAGTGGAGAGAATAACAGGAGTAGAATGGGAAAAGCCTGACTATAAAAGAGGGGACTACATAGGGTTGAAGAACTTCCTGCGGGAGGTCCAGTGGGACAGAGAACTGGCAGGAAAGCCAGTAAATGAAATGATGGAATATGTAGCAACAAAATGCAAGGAGGCAGTGGAAAGGTTCATTCCCAAGGGCAACAGTAACAACGGGAAGACCAGAACAAGCCCCTGGCTTACCCGACGGTGTAAGGAGGCAAAAACAAAGTGCAATAGAGAATGGAAAAAGTACAGAAGGCAGAGAACACACGAAAATAGGGAGATCAGTCGCAGAGCCAGGAATGAGTACGCACAGGTAAGGAGGGAGGCCCAGCGACAGTATGAAAATGACATAGCATCGAGAATCAAGACTGACCCGAAACTGTTGTATAGCCACATCAGGAGGAAGACAACAGTCAAAGACCAGGTGATCAGATTAAGGACAGAAGGTGGAGAACTCACAAGAAATGATCAGGAGGTATGTGAGGAGCTGAACAGGAGATTTAAGGAAGTTTTTACAGTAGAGACAGGAAGGGCTGTGGGAAGACAGCACAGAAGGGAACATCAAGAGGGAATATACCAACAAGTGTTGGATGACATACGAACAACTGAGGAGGAGGTGAAGAAGCTCTTAAGTGACCTTGACACCTCAAAGGCGATGGGACCGGACAACATCTCCCCATGGGTCCTTAGAGAAGGAGCAGAGATGCTGTGTGTGCCTCTAACCACAATCTTCAACACATCCCTTGAAACTGGGCAACTACCTGAGAAATGGAAGACAGCTAATGTAGTCCCCATATTTAAGAAAGGAAACAGAAACGAGGCACTAAACTACAGACCTGTGTCTCTGACATGTATTGTGTGCAAAGTCATGGAGAAGATTATCAGGAGGAGAGTGGTCGAACACCTGGAAAGGAACAAGATTATAAATGAAAACCAGCATGGGTTCATGGAAGGCAAATCTTGTATCACAAACCTCCTGGAGTTTTATGACAAGGTAACAGAAGTAAGACACGAGAGAGAGGGTTGGGTAGATTGCGTTTTCCTAGACTG
>NW_027196180.1:0-12500 GCF_038502225.1 Cherax quadricarinatus | reverse complement strand
CACACAAATTAAAAACTGGAATGGAGAAAAGTGAGCTCAAAAACCTGATAGTCCTTGGTCAAAGACAGACAAGGACATTTCCCTGATGAGATTATTCCATCCTTAAATCGACAGGATGAACTGTCTCTACTAGCATGCAAGAGAAAGCTGACCTCTTTACTGAACACTTTGCTGCCAACATGCAACTTCCTGATCCAGTTAGGGAACCTTCTTAGCTAGTCACAAGAACTGTGTCAAAGTTACCAGAGGTGACAATAAGGCAGGATGAAGTATAGTATCTCGTTTATAAATCTCTGGACCAAAGAAAGGTTTTGAGCCCAAGATTGCTGAGTAAATGAGCAGACCGCTAGCCTCACCTCAAACTTGCATTTATCAGCACTGCCTAGAAGTGTAAACGGTTTTTTCCTGTGGAAATGGGAAAATGTAGTCCCTGTTCATAAAAAAGAACAGAGAGGTAACCAGTAACAACAGACCAGTGTCACTGCTGTCAGTGTCTGGTAAAATTCTCGAGACAATGATCTCATGGCAGACGACAGCATTTCTTGATTACCACACGCTTATTTTTTGACAGTCAAAATGGCTTCGGTGAAGGTCGCTCCTCTACTTATCTGCTGTTAAACCTCTCCACTATGTGTCACCAGTAGCTGAAAGAATACAAGATCAGCTGTGTAGTAGCACTGGACATTGCTGGTGCTGTCGACCGAGTATGACACCAGGGACTCTTGGTAAGTATACAAGCACTTGTAAGCATACAAGCACTTGTAAGTATACAAGCACTTGTAAGTATACAAGCACTTGTAAGTATACAAGCACCTTCAAGTATACAAGCAGAGGGAAGTGTGCTTGGGTCCTTTTTATGGAATGTTCACTACAGAAACCTTTACCTCTTCACAGAATCCCATCCCTATGCTGGTGATAGATGTGCTCTCAGGCACATCAATCACCAGCTTCCAGTAATATCAACGAAGGGGACAACGATGGCAGGTTGCATTTGCTTCTGAGAAAGTATAAATAATGATGGTCTCTAGGCAGCATGACGTTAATGTTAGAGCAGTGGTAAGAATGAACAGAAGACTGATGAAGCCCGGGGGTGAGGTGGAAATCCTTGGAGTGAAATTTTATTACAAAATGTCTATAAAGAACCACGTGGTAAATACTGCAAGCAAGGAAGCCAAGAAGCTGAAGGCACTAAGGTGTAACCCGTACTTGCTCGACAGTGAAAGCTGCAAAACTATGTATGAGTCGCAAATGCGTTAACACATTTGGCAATCTTCATTTTCTTGAAATGCTTGCCCCCTTTCTCCTTCCGTCTCATCTACGACTTCTTGAAAGAATAAAGAACCAATCAGGATGACTTATCTATCGCCTGAATCCATCCCAGATAGATCTGTTAGTTTGACAGAGTTATCTACATCGGAAAGATTTGGGTGGCCTTACTGTTGTATATAAGGCCAATATTGTCAATTTTCTGCACCTGGCACCACTTCGTGAACAGCGAGAAAACTGCTTCTGTGCCACAAGACTGGCAATAAACAGCACCTACACTCTGGCTGTAACCTTCAAGAACATCACTTCCTATGAGTTCATTAAATCCTAGAATGACTCGAATCTGGAACATAACAACGATGAAATTAAGTTAGTTGACCAAATGAAATCGCTGGCCCACAGCTGCCTTCAACTTCATTTTATTCCTTATTTGCATGTTGCATGACAATAAAAATGCCCTCAAATGAGCTCAGGTAGGTAAAAGCTCTTAAACTGTTAACAAAGGTAGGAAAACTTAACCTAACCTTGTAAAAAATGTGCAAATGAGAGAGAGAGAGAGAGAGAGAGAGAGAGAGAGAGAGAGAGAGAGAGAGAGAGAGAGAGAGAGAGAGAGAGAGAGGGAAAGAGACAAAGAGAGAGAGAAAGAGAGAGAGAGAGAGAGAGAGAGAGAGAGAGAGAGAGAGAGAGAGAGAGAGAGAGAGAGAGAGAGAGACTAATTCTTATAAGTGGTACGAGATGATGACAAGTGTCAATTATATCGTGTCCAAGTTACAGTATACACTGGTGAGTTAATGACACAACTGACTCCCTTCACCACTACACATTTATCCAACCTATTTTTAAAGCTACACAACGTTCTGGCCTCTATAACGGTACTTGGGAGTTTGTTCCACTCATCCACAACTCTATTACCAAACCAGTACTTTCCTATATCCCTCCTGAATCTGAATTTTTCCAACTTAAAACCATTGCTGCGAGTCCTGTCTAGGCTAGATATTTTCAGCACACTATTTACATCCCCTTTATTTATTCCTGTCTTCCACTTATAAACCTCAATCATATCCCCCCTAATTCTACGTCTTTCTAGAGAGTGCAGTTTCAGGGCCCTTAGTCTATCCTCATAGGGAAGGTTTCTGATACATGGGATCATCTTTGTCATCCTCCTTTGTACATTTTCCAGAGAATTTATATCCATTCTGTAATACGGTGACCAAAACTGTGCAGCATAATCTAAATGAGGCCTAACCAAGGATGTATAGAGTTGAAGAACAACCTGAGGACTCCTATTATTTATGCTTCTTGATATGAAGCCAAGGATTCTATTAGCTTTATTGCGAACACTTATGCACTGTTGTCTTGGTTTCAGATTACTGCTAACCAGAACTCCTAAATCTTTTTCGCAATCCGTAATATTAAGATCTACATTATTTAGTTTATATGTGGCATGGTTATTGTCCTGTCCAACATTTAGAACTTTGCATTTGTCTATATTAAACTGCATCTGCCACTTCTCCGACCACTGCATCAGTCTATTCAAATCTTCCTGGAGTGCTCGAATGTCCTCGTCAGAATGAATTCGACGGCCTATTTTGGTGTCATCGGCAAACTTGCCGATGTCGCTCTTTATGCCCTCATCTATGTCGTTTATGTAGATTGTGAACAGCAGGGGGCCCAACACTGACCCCTGTGGAACACCGCTCGTGACGCTTCCCCACTCTGATTTCTCCCCATTTATGCAAACTCTCTGCTGCCTATTTGTCAACCATGCCTCTATCCAGGAAAAAATTTCTCCTCCTATTCCATGTGCTTTAATTTTCCTCAATAGTCTCTGATGTGGGACCCTGTCAAAAGCCTTACTGAAGTCCATATACACAATATCATATTCATTACCATGATCTACCTCCTCAAATACCTTAGTGAAAAAAGTTAATAAATTCGTAAGGCAGGAACGCCCCTTTGTAAAACCATGCTGAGATTCGTTGATTAATTTATGCTTTTCAAGGTGGCTACGAACTGCCTCGGCAATTATTGATTCCATAAATTTTCCCACTATGGAGGTTAGGCTTATTGGTCTATAGTTCGAAGCTAAGGACCTGTCACCTGTTTTGAAAATAGGTATCACATTTGCCATTTTCCACTTATCTGGCACCATGCCAGTTTGTAGTGATATGTTGAAAAGATTAGCCAAAGGTGTGCTAAGCTCCTCTTTACATTCCTTTAGAACCCTTGCATACAGTTCATCAGGGCCTGGGGATTTGTTAGGTTTTAATTTATCTATTTGCCTAAGGACCATGTCACTTGTGACCCTAATAGTGCACAGTTTATTATCGTCCTGTTCTACATAATTTATCATTACTGGAATATCGCTGGTATCCTCCTGTGTAAAAACTGAGAGGAAGTATGTGTTAAAAATTCTACACATTTCCTTATCACTGTCAGTGAGCTGACCCGAGGAACTTTTGAGTGGGCCTATCTTGTCCCTGATCTTACTTCTGTATACCTGAAAGAATCCTTTTGGGTTAGTCTTCGATTCTCTTGCAACTTTTACCTCATAATCTCTTTTTGCTTTTCTAATTCCCTTTTTTATTTCTCTCTTTAACTGAATATATCGATTTCTTAATTGCCCCTCTCCTCTTTTGATTTGCCTATATATGCCTCTCTTTTGACCAATCAGATATTTTAATCTATTGTTCATCCATTTAGGATCATTTTTGTTTGATCTGATTTCCCTATTTGGAACATAATTTGACTGAGCAGCTAGAACTATGCCCTGGAAAGCATCATATCGGCAACCATCACCACCTACCTGACCCCTAGTCAGGTCATTCCAGTTCAGCCCACCTAAGTAATTTTTCAGTCCTATGAAATCAGCCAAGCGAAAGTCAGGGACGGAGACTTGATTGCCATTATTAGGGGAATTCCATGATATGTTAAAACTGAGTGATTTGTGATCACTCTCCCCAAGCTCATCATTAACCTCAAGATTATTAATTAGTGTTTCCCTACTGGCAAGAACCAAGTCAAGGAGGCTATTTCCCCTAGTTGGCTCTGTCACAAACTGTTTTAAAAAACAATCCTGGATCGTATCAAGAAAGTCACCCGACTCTAAATTTCCTGTCAAATTGCTCCAGTCAATCTGTCTATAGTTGAAATCTCCCATTAGCACAACATTTTCGTATGTAGATGCCTTACGAATTTCGTCCCATAGAAGTTTACTGCACTCCCTATCAAGATTTGGGGCCCTGTAAATCACACCCAAAATTAGTTTTTCTCGGCCCTCGAGAAGCTGTAACCAAACAGATTCAGTGGCTGACGCTTCTAATTTAATATCTTGTCTAACACAACAATTTAAATTGTCTCTGACATACATCGCTACTCCACCACCTTTCCTGTTGACCCTGTCAGTGTGGAATAATTTATAGCCTTGTATGTGACATTCAGAGGGCATCTCTCTATCTTTCAGATTGAGCCAGGTCTCTGTTATAGCAATAATATCTATGTTTCCTGCACTTGCAATTAATCTTAGCTCATCTATCTTATTTCTTACACTCCTGCTATTAGTATAGTAAACCTTAAGGGAGCTAGTCCCTTGCTGCCCTCTGCTGTCCCCCTTTGTTTGCTGACCTGATCTATTGTCTTTATTTATAACTTCATGCTGAATGCCTTTTATACATTTACTGTTTCCAACCCAAGTGTTGCAACCTGCTTGTTTCCCACACACACCCATACCTCTATCTTCCATCAGTTTAAAATCATAGGCATTTCACCAATGGCCTTCTCAATCGAGTCTGCAAGTGCTACCACCCCTGCCCCAGAGAGATGTACCCCATCCCTTGCATACATATCATGTTTGCCATAAAAGTTGTTCCAGTTGTCAATGAATGGGATTGCAAGTTCCTTGCAGTATCTGTCTAGCCAGCAATTTACACCAATTGCCCTAGACAACCATTCATTTCCTACTCCCCTTCTAGGCAAGATGCTACATATGATTGGGATCCCTCCCTTAGACTTAATGAAATCTATAGCTGACCTGTACTTATCTAGCAGCTCTTCTCTCCTACCCTTCCCAATATCATTTCCACCAGCACTGAGACAGATAATGGGCTTGTTCCCATTACCTGACATGATATTATCCAGTCTGTTGACAATGTCCCCAACACCAGCTCCAGGGAAGCACACTCTATCTCTCATCTTCTTATTCCTATTACAAAAAGCACGGTCAACATATCTTACCTGAGAGTCACCAACCACAAGAATGCGCTTACCTTCATTAGCAGGGGCAGTAGTACCCTTACCTTCACTGGCCACTGAAGTACATTCATCCTGGAGAACAGAGAAGCGATTTCCTACCTTCAGATCTTCACTCTTAACTTTCCTTACTCTGATGCGCCTCCCATTACTGTGAACAACTCGCCACTTGTAGCAGGTGCTGGCTGCACCTCACTGCTGGTAGCCGTTGCTACCTCCCCACCTACAGCCTCCTCACAGTGAGAGACAGACTGCACCTCACTGCTAGAAGCCTCATTCCCCACATCTCCAACCACCTCACACTCTCTCCCAGGCCCATTGAGGTGGACCTTCAGCCTCCTAATCTCCTCCTGGAGAAGCAAGACCTCCTCCTTCAACTCTCCAACCTCAGTTTTTAAAACACTGCAGAAGCAAGCCATGCTTTGTAACCGTCCACGCTAATCCCCAAAGCAGCTCAGGGTCTGTGACCTCACGTGACGACTGACCACTGAACACGACAGGTCCCGTTGGCTGCCCCCGAGCTGACAGCCTCTGTTCTGAGGCCACAAGAATCAGAGGTAAAACAAAGGCTCTTCCATTCAACACAAGTTACATACTGTAAGTGCCCTGTGTCAGCTGTGGTCCAGGGCAAGTGGTAGCCTCAGTGTGAGAGGCGCAGCTGGTTAAGGTAGGTTGACCACACAGGTAGGATGCGCTCTCACGGTCAAGGTCGGCGAAAGTGGATGGCCTACTTTTCAGCCGCGTCTCCATACAGCGTTTCACTTTCGGTTTGCTGTATCACTTTCCGTGCGTAGTTTCACTTTCACCGAGGTTCAGGTGTTGAGTGGGACTGCCAGGCTTGGCCAAGCCTGTGGGCACAGATGCATCTTCACGCCTGCCGCACCCATCAACACTTGTGTGGATCTCTAGGTCAACTCACTACACTAAAAACAAAACACTAACACAGTCTCCCCGGCCTGTCGTGGAAGGCCGTGTTGCGCCGTCTGTGCTAACTGTACTACGTGGAATCAGGCAAGAAGGAAGATAGAATGAGGATAGGCGGAGGTAGGGTGAGGATGGGTGGGGATATGGTTAGGATAGGTAAGGATGACGTGAGGATAGGAGGGAGTAGAATGAAGTTAAGTGCAGGTGAGGGATGGAGAGTGGTAGGGGAATGGTGTGAAATGGTCGAAGGAAAACCGATGGGCCATAAGCCTCTGGGAAGAAAGATTTGTGTGTGTACTCACCTAATTGTGGTTGCAGGGGTCGAGACTCAGCTCCTGGCCCCGCCTCTTCACTGATCGCTACTAGGTCCTCTCTCTGCTTTCTGAGCTTTGTCATACCTCGTCTTAAAGCTATGTATGGTCCCTGCCTCCACTACATCACTTACTAGGCTATTTCACTTCCTGACGACTCTATGACTGAAGAAATACTTCCTAACATCCTTCTGACTCGACTGAGTCTTCATCTTCCAATTGTGACCTCTTGTTTCTGTGTCCCCTCTCTGGAACACCCTGTCTCTGTCTACCTTATCTTTTCCACGCAGTATTTTGTATGTCGTTATCATGTCTGCCCTGACCCTCCTGTCCTCCAATGTCGTCACTCCGATGTCCCTTAACCTTTCTTCATAGAACATTCCCCTTATCTCTGGAACTAGCCTTGTTGCAAACCTTTGCACTTTCTCTAATTTCTTGACGTGTTTGACCAGGTGTGGGGTCCAAACTGGTGCTGCATACTCCAGTATGGGCCTGATGTACACGGTGTACAGTGTCTTGAACGATTCCTTACTAAGGTATCGGAACGCTATTCTCAGGTTTGCCTGGCGCCCATATGCTGCAACAGTTATCTGGTTAATGTGTGCCTTCGGAGACATGCTCGGTGTTATGGGCACCCCAAGATCTTTCTCCTTGAGTGAGGTTTGCAGTCTTTGGCCACCTGGTCTAGACTTTGCAAAAGCCTTCGACAAGTGTGACCATGGCGTAATAGCGCACAAAATGCGTGCTAAAGGAATAACAGGAAAAGTCGGTCGATGGATCTATAATTTCCTCACTAACAGAACACAGAGAGTAGTCGTCAACAGAGTAAAGTCCGAGGCAGCTACGGTGAAAAGCTCTGTTCCACAAGGCACAGTACTCGCTCCCATCTTGTTCCTCATCCTCATATCCGACATAGACAAGGATGTCAGCCACAGCACCGTGTCTTCCTTTGCAGATGACACCCGAATCTGCATGACAGTGTCTTCCATTGCAGACACTGCAAAGCTCCAGGCGGACATCAACCAAATCTTTCAGTGGGCTGCAGAAAACAATATGAAGTTCAACGATGAGAAATTTCAATTACTCAGATATGGTAAACATGAGGAAATTAAATCTTCATCAGAGTACAAAACAAATTCTGGCCACAAAATAGAGTGAAACACCAACGTCAAAGACCTGGGAGTGATCATGTCGGAGGATCTCACCTTCAAGGACCATAACATTGTATCAATCGCATCTGCTAGAAAAATGACAGGATGGATAATGAGAACCTTCAAAACTAGGGAGGCCAAGCCCATGATGACACTCTTCAGGTCACTTGTTCTATCTAGGCTGGAATATTGCTGCACACTAACAGCACCTTTCAAGGCAGGTGAAATTGCTGACCTAGAAAATGTACAGAGAACCTTCACGGTGCGCATAACGGAGATAAAACACCTCAATTATTGGGAGCGCTTGAGGTTCCTAAACCTGTATTCCCTGGAACGCAGGAGGGAGAGATACATGATTATATACACCTGGAAAATCCTAGAGGGACTAGTACCGAACTTGCACACGAAAATCACTCACTACGAAAGCAAAAGACTTGGCAGACGATGCACCATCCCCCCAATGAAAAGCAGGGGTGTCACTAGCACGTTAAGAGACCATACAATAAGTGTCAGGGGCCCGAGACTGTTCAACTGCCTCCCAGCACACATAAGGGGGATTACCAACAGACCCCTGGCAGTCTTCAAGCTGGCACTGGACAAGCACCTAAAGTCAGTTCCGGATCAGCCGGGCTGTGGCTCGTACGTTGGTTTGCGTGCAGCCAGCAGCAACAGCCTGGTTGATCAGGCTCTGATCCACCAGGAGGCCTGGTCACAGACCGGGCCGCGGGGGCGTTGACCCCCGGAACTCTCTCCAGGTAAACTCCAGGTACTCTGTCTGCGGTCTTCTTTGCCCTTCTCCGATCTTCATGACTTTGCATTTCGCGGAGTTAAATTCGAGAAGCCAGTTGCTGGACCACGTGTCCAGCCTGTCCAGCTCTCTTTGAAGTCCTGCCTGATCCTCATCTGATTTAATTCTCCTCATTAACTTCACATCATCTGCGAACAAGGACACTTCTGAGTCTATCCCTTCCATCATGTTATTCTCATATACCAAAAATAGCACTGGTCCTAGGATCGACCCTTGTGGGACACCGCTAGTCGCACGTGCCCACTGTGATACGTTTGCGTGTGCGTGTGTGTACTCACCCATTTGCTCACCTATTTGTGGTTGCAGGGGTCGAGTCACAGCTCCTGGCCCCGCCTCTTCGCTGATTGCTACTAGGTCCTCTCTCCCCCTGCCCCATGAGCTCTATCTGTGTGTGTGTGTGTGTGTGTGTGTGTGTGTGTGTGTGTGTGTGTGTGTGTGTGTGTGTGTGTGTGTGTGTGTGTGTGTGTGTCTGTGTCTGTGTGTGCGCGCGCGCGTTTTTGTTCCTTGATTTAATATCATAACTGCACTTCGTGAAAGATACAACACAGTTTTTGTATTGTTAACTGTTTATGAAAAACAGAGACACGGTGCCGGGTGAAGCAAGAATTAACTGGTAGGAATGAAAAAATAACTGGGACTAAAATAGGCCTAAACTTTCTCTAAGGGATTTTCACAGGTAAGAAAATAATGAAAAAATAAAAATGGTGGAGGGGGTGACAAAGTGGTGCTGGAGCAACCCAAGGGTGGTGCTGGAGCAGCACAAGGTGGTGCTGGAGCAGCACAAGGTGGTGCTGGAGCAGCACAAGGTGGTGCTGGAGCAGCACAAGGTGGTGCTGGAGCAGCACAAGGTGGTGCTGGAGCAGCACAAGGTGGTGCTGGAGCAGCACAAGGTGGTGCTGGAGCAGCACAAGGTGGTGCTGGAGCAGCACAAGGTGGTGCTGGAGCAGCACAAGGTGGTGCTGGAGCAGCAGGTGGTGCTGTGCTGGAGCAGCACAAGGTGGTGCTGGAGCAGCACAAGGTGGTGCTGGAGCAGCACAAGGTGGTGCTGGAGCAACCCAAGGGTGGTGCTGGAGCAGCACAAGGTGGTGCTGGAGCAGCACAAGATGGTGCTGGAGCAGTACAAGGTGGTGCTGGAGCAGCACAAGGTGGTGCTGGAGCAGCACAAGGTGGTGCTGGAGCAACCCAAGGGTGGTGCTGGAGCAGCACAAGGTGGTGCTGGAGCAGCACAAGGGTGGTGCTGGAGCAGCACAAGGTGGTGCTGGAGCAGCACAAGGTGGTGCTGGAGCAGCACAAGGTGGTGCTGGAGCAGCACAAGGTGGTGCTGGAGCAGCACAAGGTGGTGCTGGAGCAGCACAAGGTGGTGCTGGAGCAGCACAAGGTGGTGCTGGAGCAGCACAAGGTGGTGCTGGAGCAGCACAAGGTGGTGCTGGAGCAGCACAAGGTGGTGCTGGAGCAGCACAAGGTGGTGCTGGAGCAGCACAAGGTGGTGCTGGAGCAGCACAAGGTGGTGCTGGAGCAGCACAAGGTGGTGCTGGAGCAGCACAAGGTGGTGCTGGAGCAGCACAAGGTGGTGCTGGAGCAGCACAAGGTGGTGCTGGAGCAGCACAAGGTGGTGCTGGAGCAGCACAAGGTGGTGCTGGAGCAGCACAAGGTGGTGCTGGAGCAGCACAAGGTGGTGCTGGAGCAGCACAAGGTGGTGCTGGAGCAGCACAAGGTGGTGCTGGAGCAGCACAAGGTGGTGCTGGAGCAGCACAAGGTGGTGCTGGAGCAGCACAAGGTGGTGCTGGAGCAGCACAAGGTGGTGCTGGAGCAGCACAAGGTGGTGCTGGAGCAGCACAAGGTGGTGCTGGAGCAGCACAAGGTGGTGCTGGAGCAGCACAAGGTGGTGCTGGAGCAGCACAAGGTGGTGCTGGAGCAGCACAAGGTGGTGCTGGAGCAGCACAAGGTGGTGCTGGAGCAGCACAAGGTGGTGTTGGAGCAACCCAAGGGTGGTGCTGGAGCAGCACAAGGTGGTGTTGGAGCAACCCAAGGGTGGTCCTGGAGCAGCACAAGGTGGTGTTGGAGCAACCCAAGGGTGGTGCTGGAGCAGCACAAGGTGGTGCTGGAGCAGCACAAGGTGGTGCTGGAGCAGCACAAGGTGGTGTTGGAGCAACCCAAGGGTGGTGCTGGAGCAGCACAAGGTGGTGCTGGAGCAGCACAAGGTGGTGCTGGAGCAGCACAAGGTGGTGCTGGAGCAGCACAAGGTGGTGCTGGAGCAGCACAAGGTGGTGCTGGAGCAGCACAAGGTGGTGCTGGAGCAGCACAAGGTGGTGCTGGAGCAGCACAAGGTGGTGCTGGAGCAGCACAAGGTGGTGCTGGAGCAGCCCAAGGTGGAGCAGCACAAGGTGGTGTTGGAGCAAGGTGGTGCTGGAGCAGCACAAGGTGGTGCTGGAGCAGCACAAGGTGGTGCTGGAGCAGCACAAGGTGGTGCTGGAGCAGCACAAGGTGGTGCTGGAGCAGCACAAGGTGGTGTTGGAGCAACCCAAGGGTGGTGCTGGAGCAGCACAAGGTGGTGCTGGAGCAGCACAAGGTGGTGCTGGAGCAGCACAAGGTGGTGCTGGAGCAGCACAAGGTGGTGCTGGAGCAGCACAAGGTGGTGCTGGAGCAGCACAAGGTGGTGCTGGAGCAGCACAAGGTGGTGCTGGAGCAGCACAAGGTGGTGCTGGAGCAGCACAAGGTGGTGCTGGAGCAGCACAAGGTGGTGCTGGAGCAGCACAAGGTGGTGCTGGAGCAGCACAAGGTGGTGCTGGAGCAGCACAAGGTGGTGTTGGAGCAACCCAAGGGTGGTGCTGGAGCAGCACAAGGTGGTGCTGGAGCAACCCAAGGGTGGTGCTGGAGCAGCACAAGGTGGTGCTGGAGCAGCACAAGATGGTGCTGGAGCAGCACAAGGTGGTGCTGGAGCAGCACAAGGTGGTGCTGGAGCAGCACAAGGTGGTGCTGGAGCAGCAAAAGATGGTGCTGGAGCAGCACAAGGTGGTGCTGGAGCAGCACAAGGTGGTGCTGGAGCAGCACAAGGTGGTGCTGGAGCAGCACAAGGTGGTGCTGGAGCAGCACAAGGTGGTGCTGGAGCAGCACAAGGTGGTGCTGGAGCAGCACAAGGTGGTGCTGGAGCAGCACAAGGTGGTGCTGGAGCAGCACAAGGTGGTGCTGGAGCAGCACAAGGTGGTGCTGGAGCAGCACAAGGTGGTGCTGGAGCAGCACAAGGTGGTGCTGGAGCAGCACAAGGTGGTGCTGGAGCAGCACAAGGTGGTGCTGGAGCAGCACAAGGTGGTGCTGGAGCAGCACAAGGTGGTGCTGGAGCAGCACAAGGTGGTGCTGGAGCAGCACAAGGTGGTGCTGGAGCAGCACAAGGTGGTGCTGGAGCAGCACAAGGTGGTGCTGGAGCAGCACAAGGTGGTGCTGGAGCAGCACAAGGTGGTGCTGGAGCAGCACAAGGTGGTGCTGGAGCAGCACAAGGTGGTGCTGGAGCAGCACAAGGTGGTGCTGGAGCAGCACAAGGTGGTGCTGGAGCAGCACAAGGTGGTGCTGGAGCAGCACAAGGTGGTGCTGGAGCAGCACAAGGTGGTGCTGGAGCAGCACAAGGTGGTGCTGGAGCAGCACAAGGTGGTGCTGGAGCAGCACAAGGTGGTGCTGGAGCAGCACAAGGTGGTGCTGGAGCAGCACAAGGTGGTGCTGGAGCAGCACAAGGTGGTGCTGGAGCAGCACAAGGTGGTGCTGGAGCAGCACAATACCAACAAGGTGGCGACTAAGACA
>NW_027196179.1:97500-103882 GCF_038502225.1 Cherax quadricarinatus | reverse complement strand
CTTTCTTGGATCCTTCAGCGACTGAAATATTTCTAGTAGTTTCATTGCTAACTCTGGTGAATGATCACAAATAAGAACACTACTGTGACTGCTTAGAGTGGGAGTAACACCACAGTGGCTACTGTCAGGAAGGCTGGAGTGTCAATGACTCCACCGTGACTACTGTCAGGGAGGCTGGAGTGGGAATAACACCACCGTGGCTACTGTCATGGAGGCTGGAGTGGGAATAACACCACCGTGGCTACTGTCAGGGAGGCTGGAGTGGGAATAACACCACCGTAGCTACTATCAGGGAGGCTGAAGTGGGAATAACACCACATTGGCTACTGTCAGGGAGGCTGGAGTGGGAATAACACCACCGTGGCTACTGTCATGGAGGCTGGAGTGGAAGTAACACCACCGTGGCTACTGTAAGGGAGGCAGAAGTGGGAATAACACCACCGTGGCTACTGACAGGGAGGCTGGAGTGGGAATAACACCACCGTAGCTACTGTCAGGGAGGCTGGAGTGGGAATAACACCACCGTAGCTACTATCAGGGAGGCTGGAGTGGGAATAACACCACCGTAGCTACTGTCAGGGAGGCTGGAGTGGAAATAACACCACCGTGGCTACTGTCATGGAGGCTGGAGTGGAAATAACACCACCGTGGCTACTGTCATGGAGGCTGGAGTGGAAATAAAACCACCGTGGCTACTGTCATGGAGGCTGGAGTGGGAATAACACCACCGTAGCTACTGTCAGGGAGGCTGGAGTGGAAATAACATCACCGTGGCTACTGTCATGGAGGCTGGAGTGGAAATAACACCACCGTGGCTACTGTCATGGAGGCTGGAGTGGAAATAACACCACTCTGGCTACTGTCATGGAGGCTGGAGTGGGAATAACACCACCGTAGCTACTGTCATGGAGGCTGGAGTGGGAATAACACCACCGTGGCTACTGTCAGGAAGGCTGGAGTGGGAATAACACCACCGTGGCTACTGTCATGGAGGCTGGAGTGGGAATAACACCACCGTGGCTACTGTCATGGAGGCTGGAGTGGGAATAACACCACCGTGGCTACTGTCAGGGAGGCTGGAGTGGGAATAACACCACCGTGGCTACTTTCATGGAGGCTGGAGTGGGAATAACACCACCGTGGCTACTGTCATGGAGGCTGGAGTGGAAATAACACCACCGTTGCTACTGTCATGGAGGCTGGAGTGGGAATAACACCACCGTAGCTACTGTCTTGGAGGCTGGAGTGGGAATAACACCACCGTGGCTACTGTCAGGGAGGCTGGAGTGGGAATAACACCACCGTAGCTACTGTCAGGGAGGCTGGAGTGGGAATAACACCACCGTGGCTACTGTCATGGAGGCTGGAGTGGAAGTAACACCACCGTGGCTACTGTAAGGGAGGCAGAAGTGGGAATAACACCACCGTGGCTACTGACAGGGAGGCTGGAGTGGGAATAACACCACCGTAGCTACTGTCAGGGAGGCTGGAGTGGGAATAACACCACCGTAGCTACTATCAGGGAGGCTGGAGTGGGAATAACACCACCGTAGCTACTGTCAGGGAGGCTGGAGTGGAAATAACACCACCGTGGCTACTGTCATGGAGGCTGGAGTGGAAATAACACCACCGTGGCTACTGTCATGGAGGCTGGAGTGGGAATAACACCACCGTAGCTACTGTCAGGGAGGCTGGAGTGGAAATAACACCACCGTGGCTACTGTCATGGAGGCTGGAGTGGAAATAACACCACTCTGGCTACTGTCATGGAGGCTGGAGTGGAAATAACACCACTCTGGCTACTGTCATGGAGGCTGGAGTGGGAATAACACCACCGTAGCTACTGTCATGGAGGCTGGAGTGGGAATAACACCACCGTGGCTACTGTCAGGAAGGCTGGAGTGGGAATAACACCACCGTGGCTACTGTCATGGAGGCTGGAGTGGAAATAACACCACTCTGGCTACTGTCATGGAGGCTGGAGTGGGAATAACACCACCGTAGCTACTGTCATGGAGGCTGGAGTGGGAATAACACCACCGTGGCTACTGTCAGGAAGGCTGGAGTGGGAATAACACCACCGTGGCTACTGTCATGGAGGCTGGAGTGGGAATAACACCACCGTGGCTACTGTCATGGAGGCTGGAGTGGGAATAACACCACCGTGGCTACTGTCAGGAAGGCTGGAGTGGGAATAACACCACCGTGGCTACTGTCATGGAGGCTGGAGTGGGAATAACACCACCGTGGCTACTTTCATGGAGGCTGGAGTGGGAATAACACCACCGTGGCTACTGTCATGGAGGCTGGAGTGGAAATAACACCACCGTTGCTACTGTCATGGAGGCTGGAGTGGGAATAACACCACCGTGGCTACTGTCAGGGAGGCTGGAGTGGAAATAACACCACCGTGGCTACTTTCAGGGAGGCTGGAGTGGGAATAACACCACCGTGGCTACTGTCAGGGAGGCTGGAGTGGAAATAACACCACCGTGGCTACTGTCAGGGAGGCTGGAGTGGGAATAACACCACCTTGGCTACTGTCAGGGAGGCTGGAGTGGAAATAACACCACCGTGGCTACTGTCATGGAGGCTGGAGTGGGAATAACACCACCGTGGCTACTGTCAGGGAGGCTGGAGTGGGAATAACACCACCGTGGCTACTGTCATGGAGGCTGGAGTGGGAATAACACCACCGTGGCTACTGTCAGGGAGGCTGGAGTGGGAATAACACCACCGTGGCTACTGTCATGGAGGCTGGAGTGGGAATAACACCACCGTGACTACTGTCAGGGAGGCTGGAGTGGGAATAACACCACCGTGGGTACTGTCATGGAGGCTGGAGTGGGAATAACACCACCGTGACTACTGTCAGGGAGGTTGGAGTGGGAATAACACCACCGTGGCTACTGTCATGGAGGCTGGAGTGGGAATAACACCACCGTGACTACTGTCAGGGAGGCTGGAGTGGGAATAACACCACCGTGACTACTGTCAGGGAGGCTGGAGTGGGAATAACACCACCGTGACTACTGTCAGGGAGGCTGGAGTTTGAATAACACCACCGTGACTACTGTCAGGGAGGCTGGAGTGGGAATAACACCACCGTGGCTACTGTCAGGGATGATGGTTAACGCTTTTGAATCCAAATTAGCAAGTCATGTGTTATATAAGTAACAGTTAATGTTAATAATATATTAATATTATAATAATAATATAATATAATATAATATAATATAATATAATATAATATAATATAATATAATATAATATAATATAATAATAATAATATAATTTTAATTATATTAATAATTATTATTTGCTACCACTGTCAGCCTCAGACTAGTTATCTCTGAGTTACCAGATCTTGCCACGTTGAGGCCAGCGGTTCGTCTTTAAGGTCCCCCCTCTCGCCTTCCCCAGGTTCATGTGTCCAGGAATCCGTCCATGGGCCCCCAGATGTCTCCCCTTCCTCACTTCCCTAAGGTCAGTCTCGCCTTTTTCTCTCTGCCTTCCAGCCTCAGCCTTCCGTAGGGTTATGTATCCAGGAATTCGTCCGTCCACCGCCGGATGTTTCCCCTTCCTCAGTTCCCCAAGGTCAGCCTCACCAACCTGTATTCTTGCCATCCGCAGGTTCATGTATCCAGGAATCCATCCGTTCGCTCCCGGATGTCTCCCCTTCCCCACGTCCCCAAGGTCAGCCTCAACAACAAACTTCCCCAAGTTCATGTATCCAGGAATCCATCCGTTCGCTCCCGGATGACTTCCCTTCCCCACTTACCTAAGGTCAGCGAGTTAGATCAGTGCCTTCCCCGGATCAGTGTCTCCAGGAGTCCACTTGGTGTCACCTCAGGTGGACTCCCTTCCCCACTTCCCCAAAGTCAGCGGTATCCATGCCTTCCCCAGGTTCTTGTACCCAGGAATCCATCCGTCTACCGCCGGATGTCTTCCCTTCCCCACTTACCCAAGGCATGCCTCAACAACAACCTTCCTCAAGTTCATGTATCCAGGAATCCATCCGTTCGCTCCCGGATGTCTTCCCTTTCCCACTTACCTAAGGTCAGCTGTGCCTTCCCCAGATCAGCGTCTCCAGGAGTCCACCTGTGTCACCTCAGATGAACTCCCTTTCCCGCTTCCCCAGAGTCAGCGGTGCCTTCCCTGGATCAGTGTTTCCAGGAGTCCACCTGTGTCACCTAAGATGGACTCCCTTCCCCACTTCCCAGAGTCAGCGGTTGTCACCCTCAGTGACCTTGCTGGGTGGAAACTTGGCCTTGTCTAGCTGACCTACGGTAGAGACTGTCCAGGTGAGTGGAATTACTGAAAACTGCGTCCAGTAATTCCAGCCACCAAGACAGCCGCGACCTTACTCCAGCTAGACCAGACCAAGCTGTCACACAGTTCCCCCACGCAGGAGAGCCTAATTAATTAAGATTTTGGAATTCCTTTTATGTCACACTATGAATTTATACTGAGTACAAGATTTGTTTACTTATTTAACAGTTTATAAGTATTTGTGAGAGTTTCATTTTATATAGATGAATGCCCAAGTGTTGATGAATTTGTCTACTTGTGTATTGTCTAGTTCCATCAAATTGTATTAAATATTACACTGTTTTTATTTTTATTTATTGACTCGTCTGTTGTATTTGATATTGAAAGACTAACAAGCGCACAAACATACATATACATTAGAGTATCTTCATATAACCGAACCATACAATACACAGACGTATGTGTGTGTATGGTATGGTATTAGTATGTATGGTATTAGCTAGTATGGTGTGTGTGTGTGTGTTTGTGTGTGTGTGTGTGTGTGTACAGAGTTTTAACATAGTAAACTAATAAAGTTCTGTTTACAGTGATACCTGGTCTACATGATGGCTTTCTTTGTATATATTGTCTTTTGTCCAAAGTACAGTGACATTACACGTCTTTAAGTCCACAGGTGACATCACACAACATTATCTAAGACCCAGTCTTTTTCGGATAAATATTTACCTTCTTTCTTGCATATTATAACTGAATTCAACACTATAGCTTTCAAAACATTACCTACTAACATCTCTCATATATCTTTTGCATACCTATAAATGTACCTAAGTGCTGCATTCTTCATTTATGTATTTCAGTGTTTACACATGATTCACATATTCTCTTCCCTTTCTAAATTCACACTCTTCATCGTTACTTATATTTTGTCTTTTCCATCACTACAGTGATCATAATTCTGACATACACTTTACCTGGTATGGTCAACAGACTTATTCCATTATATTTATTACATTCTTAAAAAAATCCATTTTCTTCTTTTATAAACATTATGCGTCACACATTTCAAACTTAAGCCATTCAAAATTTCCCATTTTTAATCTTATTGCCTCATTTCTTTCATACTTACTGGCTGACTCTGCTGTCAGCCCGCTAGATGGTAGGGCTTTTCCCTCTCATACTACAACTAATATTACTACTACTACTACCACCACCACCACCACCACTAGTATTACACTTCACTATATATACCTTCTGTGTTCATGTACTGTTTGTAACGGCTTGATAAAGCTCCTGGAGAGCGAAACGTTGCCACAATAAAATGTCACATTAGTTACACTTGTGTCCTTTTACCTTTCATCTTTATCATCAAACCAGTGATTTCCTATATCTATTCTAGGAGTAAATTTTTCCAGCTTGAACCTATTGCTGCAAATCCTGTCTTGGTTACATATTTTTAGCACGTTATTTCTGTTTTCCATTTATACACCTCAATCATGTCCCCTCTTATTCTACACTTTTCTAGAGGATGCAGTTTCAGTGCTCTCAGACTATAGGCCAGTCATTAGAAACCTATTGTCCCTGAACTTCTGGAAAGACAGGTAAGTAATAGGTGATGGTGAATGGATTTCTGCGTCAGCCTTTGTCGGGTGTAGACGTCTCTTTAGCCTGAGTATCAGTGAAAAATTTCCCCCGTTCTCTCTGGGACCCTTGTCTTCAACTATTTTGCCCGCCGCACACTTTACAAGAGGGGCACTTGGTCATCGGTTTAATTTTAGCCAGCTCTATTTTTTCAGTTCTGCGGAAAATTCTTTAACGGTCTTTGGTGAGAAACCGGGAGGGCTCTGGGAGAGTACAGGATGTAGGTGGGAGGTCTCTGGGAGAGTACAGGATGGTGGTGGGAGGTCTCTGGGGGAGTACAGGATGGTGGTGGGAGGTCTCTGGGAGACTACATGAATGTAGGAGGGAGGTCTCTGGGAGAGTACAGGATGTAGGTGGGAGGGCTCTGGGAAAATACAGGATGTAGGTGGGAGGTCTCTGGGAGAGGACAGGAATGTAGGTGGGAGGTTTATGGGAGAGTACAGGATGGAGGTGGGAGGTCTCGGGAAGAGTA
>NW_027196179.1:0-92500 GCF_038502225.1 Cherax quadricarinatus | reverse complement strand
TATTATATGATGATGGTGATCATTTTTTGAGAATAACTTTTGCTAATACTCTAGAAATAACAAAACTGTCTTTATTTTGCTTAACAGTGTTTGAAGAGGCGATTAAGGATGATTCAAGACATTGTGTGTATAAGATTTTTCATTTTATACCGTTACCTATATACAGTATATAGGTATTGGTGTATTATTTGTTACGGCTCGACTAAGTTGGTGGAGAGCAAAACGTTGTAGTAATAAAATGTTACATTAGTTGCACTTGTGGTCTTGTACCAAACATATTGTCGGTTTATATTGTCGGTAATTTTGTTGCGTGAAGGAAAAAAAAAAACCTAAGTGTAATTCACCTTTCTCATCCTTGAATTTCAGTATTTCATCTAAAAATCAAGGAAAATGAGCCTTAAATTGTTACATAAAAATGGACTTAGAAGTTGACGATCTGAGACAAATTTATAAAAAAGTGTAATATTTACCACTTAACTGGCGGGCACAGCGGGCAGCGGCAGAGACTTCAGAGCTCCGTACTTTCTACCAATGTTCCTATGATGATCTAGTTGCAGGCAAAACTGCACTAACCAACGTAGCACCCAGAATGACCCAAGATTACCAACAGTGAAACCTACAAATCGAGTACAACGACGATCAAAGGAAGACTGCCCTGCGAACCCAAAGTAACACCCCGCTGCCTGACGAAAACGTACCCCAAGCTTTGTATGAATATAACTTCTTAACCACAACAACTTCTACTACTCCTGTATTACTATGAAGCGTAAGCTCAGAGGAAACAGTACCAGGACCACCAAGAAAACACGGAAAAGTCGACTATTCAACTTGCCTACCCAAGACGCCGACTACCTTTCCACCCCTCTCAACACCGCCCAGGGCGACGCAACAACAATAACACCAAAGATGGCTGCCTCCCCCCAGCCTCTTTCTTCTCCGGATTCAGCCTACCACGTAGTCTCACAGGTATGACAAATGATCAAGATACCCTTAAGTCGTACATCTCTACCTTAATTACAGAGAATATGAATCTTCCTGAAAAGCTAACTAAACAAGACACCAGAATGACACACCTCGAGAACAAAATCCTCAGTCTTGAACAAAATTTATCACTATATGGAATGACTAACTTTGGCAAGACCCTCCAGTCATAGATAGCCACACAGAACAAATAACATCTCTTAATACAAAGGTTGAGGAAGCAGTAAAAGACTGGAAGAACAACTTGGATAACCAGTTCAGTGACTACTTTTCGCTCCAAGAGGATAAAACTTAGCAAGAAAAATTATCAGACGCAGTAATAGCAGTCCTCATTTTCCCAGTGATATGACCCAAGCAAACAGTAAAGAAATTACTCTCCAGATCATACAGGACCAAACAAGTGTTATTGTACCAGTGACAGAAATACATGAAGCCAGGTTACTAGGATCCCAGGAAGAAAAAGTGTTATGCTTAGATTCCACACACATGACAGGAAAAAAGACCTAAGTAGCCCATCTATTAAAGCAAGAAAAGAGAGATACATAAACGAGTGTCAACCAAAAAAGGCAGAACCTCCTGTATAGTCTCAAAATCGACCAATGCTTCATAAGAGACGGGAAAATTCTAGTGAAGAAAACAAATGTAGGCCAACTGTATACTATCACAAGTGAGAATGAACTATCACGATTCCTTCGGGACACTAATCTTAGAGACTGATTAAACAATGTCCAAACTAAAAAGCCTACGTGTAGTGTATGTTTTGCTCCATTATTGTACTAATTTCACGGTACTATTTCTTAATAATCAAAATCAACTACCTCAGTATATGTGATTTTACTAGTGAGAATTAGTCACCTTATGTTATGTATTTTTCTTAAATTAATATTACTTCCATAAGATTTGTTTAATAAATACTCTCTGTCCATTTTGCAACCCCATATTCTAAATACTGTTAATTACTATTACTTGCTAAAAATTTGTTTATTACCATAATTACTATTAATCCATTTCACTTCTGTACATTTTTACATATTATTAATTACCATTACTTGCTACAAACTTGTTTTAATACCACATTTACTATCAGTCCATTCTCCTTTATACAATTAATCGTTTTATTCTCTTACTTTTAAATACTTTGTATTGCCTTTATAAGCTCTAATATTACTACAAGTACAATATTACCTTTATAAGCTCTAATATTACTACCAGTACAACATTACCTTTATAAGTTCTAATATTACTACCAGTACAATATTACCTTTATAAGTTCTAATATTACTACCAGTACAATATTACCTTTATAAGCTCTAATATTACTACCAGTACAATATTACCTTTATAAGTTCTAATATTACTACCAGTACAATATTACCTTTAAAAGTTCTAATATTACTACCAGTACAATATTATCTTTATAAGTTCTAATGTTACTACCAGTACAATATTACCTTCATAAGCTCTAATATTACTACCAGTACAATATTACCTTTATAAGTTCAAATATTACAACCAGTACAATATTACCTTTATAAGCTCTAATATTACTACCAGTACAATATTACCTTTATAAGCTCTAATATTACTACCAGTACAATAATACCTTTATAAACTCTAATATTACTACCAGTACAACATTGCCTTTATAAGCTCAAATATTACTACCAGTACAATATTACCTTTATAAGCTTTAATATTACTACCAGTACAATATTACCTTTATAATCTCTAATATTACTACCAGTACAATATTACCTTTATAGCTCTAATATTACTACCAGTACAATATTACCTTTATAAGCTCTAATATTAATACCAGTACAATATTACCTTTATAAGCTCTAATATTACTACCAGTACAATATTACCTTTATAAGCTCTAATATGACTACTAGTACAATATTACCTTTATAAGCTCTAATATTACTACCAGTACAATATTTCCTTTATAAGTTCTAATATTACTACCAGTACAAAATTACCTCTATAAGCTCTAATATTACTACCAGTACAATATTACCTTTATAAGTTCTAATATTACTACCAGTACAATATTACCTCTATAAGCTCTAATATTACTACCAGTACAATATTACCTTTATAAGTTCTAATATTACTACCAGTACAATATTACCTTTATAAGTTCTAATATTACTACCAGTACAATATTACCTTTATAAGTTCTAATATTACTACCAGTACAATATTACCTTTATAAGCTCTAATATTAATACCAGTACAATATTACCTTGATAACCTCTAATATTACTACCAGTACAATATTACCTTGATAAGTTCTAATATTACTACCAGTACAATATTACCTTTATAAGCTCTAATATTACTACCAGTACAACATTACCTTTATAAGTTCTAATATTACTACCAGTACAATATTACCTTTATAAGTTCTAATATTACTACCAGTACAATATTACCTTTATAAGCTCTAATATTACTACCAGTACAATATTACCTTTATAAGTTCTAATATTACTACCAGTACAATATTACCTTTAAAAGTTCTAAAATTACTACCAGTACAATATTATCTTTATAAGTTCTAATGTTACTACCAGTACAATATTACCTTCATAAGCTCTAATATTACTACCAGTACAATATTACCTTTATAAGTTCAAATATTACAACCAGTACAATATTACCTTTATAAGCTCTAATATTACTACCAGTACAATATTACCTTTATAAGCTCTAATATTACC
Source organism: Cherax quadricarinatus (assembly GCF_038502225.1). Classification (NCBI taxonomy): domain Eukaryota; kingdom Metazoa; phylum Arthropoda; class Malacostraca; order Decapoda; family Parastacidae; genus Cherax; species Cherax quadricarinatus. The sequence continues at coordinate 88,793 of NW_027196179.1, read as the reverse complement.
ACTAGTACAATAATACCTTTATAAACTCTAATATTACTACCAGTACAACATTGCCTTTATAAGCTCTAATATTACTACAAGTACAATATTACCTTTATAAGCTTTAATATTACTACCAGTACAATATTACCTTTATAAGTTCTAATATTACTACCAGTACAATATTACCTCTATAAGCTCTAATATTACTACCAGTACAATATTACCTTTATAAGTTCTAATATTACTACCAGTACAATATTACCTTTATAAGTTCTAATATTACTACCAGTACAATATTACCTTTATAAGTTCTAATATTACTACCAGTACAATATTACCTTTATAAGTTCTAATATTACTACCAGTACAATATTACCTTTATAAGCTCTAATATTAATACCAGTACAATATTACCTTGATAACCTCTAATATTACTACCAGTACAATATTACCTTTATAAGTTCTAATATTACTACCAGTACAATATTACCTTTATAAGCTCTAATATTAATACCAGTACAATATTACCTTGATAACCTCTAATATTACTACCAGTACAATATTACCTTTATAAGTTCTAATATTACTACCAGTACAATATTACCTTTATAAGTTCTAATATTACTACCAGTACAATATTACCTTTATAAGTTCTCATATTACTACCAGTACAATATTACCTTTATAAGTTCTAATATTACTACCAGTACAATATTACCTTTATAAGCTCTAATATTAATACCAGTACAATATTACCTTGATAACCTCTAATATTACTACCAGTACAATATTACCTTTATAAGCTCTAATATTAATACCAGTACAATATTACCTTTATAACCTCTAATATTACTACCAGTACAATATTACCTTTGTAAGTTCTAATATCGCTATTGAGCAGTGCGGACGTGCTGCGCAGTAACTCCTGATTGAGTTGGTTTTGCGCAGTGTTGACGTGTACTTAGCTCTGTGAAGACCTGTTTGCGCGCTCTCTACGAATTGAAGCAAGATGCCCTCCATCGAGCAACTTTACTAACAGCTTAAGGAAGAATTGAGGTTGGCGATGGTGGAGATTCGGCGACTGACCGAGGAAAACAAGAAGATTCGTAGTAGTCCTCCTGTTTTGAGTCCTCAGGTCAAGAAGGGAAACTGGTCAATGGCTGGACAGCAGAGAACGAAGTTGACGATCAAGAAGACGAATGGAAAGGTAGAAACGATGAAGAAGAAAGAGACTGCCGTGGAAACTGTTGTGGAAACATCTAATACATTCTCAGTGCTACCCGACGAATGTGAGTCGACTACTGGGAACGTCACGACGAACGACATCAAGGAAGGTAAGAATATTGTTGTTGTTGGGGATATCCAAGTTAGGTATATGGATACGGCGTTCTGCTTGAAGGACAGGAGTAGGAGACAGAGAGTTTGCTTTCCTGGGGCTGGGATGGAGGATATTGTTAGCCGTCTGGATGACATCATGAGAGGTAATGGGAGCAATCCTATTATCTGTCTCAGTGCTGGAGGCAACGATGTTGGCAGACGTAGGAGTGAAGACCTGATTAGCAGGTATAGGTCAGCAATAGAAATAATTAAGAGTAAGGGTGGAAACCCTGTCATATGTGGTATTTTGCCAAGGAGGGGAGTTGGAAATGAATGGTTGTCCAGGGCAATTGGTGTCAATTGCTGGCTGGACAAATACTGTAAGGAAAATGCGGTAACATTCATTGACAACTGGGACCCCTTCTATGGCGGAAGTGACATGTATGCCAGGGATGGGGTTCACTTATCTAGGTCTGGGGTGGTAGCACTGGCAACTGCAGTGGAGGGAGCAGTTAGGACTTTAAACTAGGAATAGTTAGTGGTATGGGTTTTGGCAGGAAAACAGTGAAGTCCCAGTGTAGTAATATTACGAGTTCTAGGGGAACTAGTAATAAGCAGAACGAGGTAGATATTGAAAAGCCAGGGACTTTGGGTGATAAGGACAGTAATAGGTTTAGAAGAAAAACAGAAATGAGCAGGAAGGGTAAAGAGAAAGGAGAGTCTTTCAATGTTTATTATGCTAATTGCCGTAGTGCTAGGAATAAGATGGACGAGTTGAGATTAGTTGCTAGTGCAGGTAACATTGATGTATTTGCCTTAACTGAGATGTCATATTCAGAGTTTTAAATTGTTCCAAGTAGATAGAAGTATCGGGAAGGGGGGTGGGGTGGCAATGTATGTCCGAGATCGCTTGAACTGTTGCATAAAAACGGGTATTAAGTCTGAAGTAACACATACAGAGTCTGTTTGGATAGAATTTTCAGAGGGGCATGAAAAACTGATTTTAGGAGTGATATACCGTCCCCCAAACTTAGATAGGGACCAAGGGAGACTATTATGGGAGGAAATTGTTAAGGCCACAAGGCACGATAATGTAGTAATTCTAGGAGACTTTAACTTTAGTCATATTGATTGGAATTTCTTGACTGGGAATTTAGAATCATACGACTTCTTAGAAGTAGTTCAGGATTGTTTTTTGAAGCAGTTTGTGACAGAACCTACAAGGGGAAATAACCTGCTTGACTTAGTTATGGCAAACAATGAATCCCTTGTTAATAATTTAGAAATTTCAGAGGAACTGGGTGCTAGCGACCACAAATCAATTACATTTAGCATTGAATGGAAGTACGATAGTAGCGATAACTCAGTAACAGTCCCAGATTTTCGCTTAGATTACGATGGGCTTAGAGAACACTTATCATCTGTTGACTGGGGTAACGAAGAGAGCTATCAATATGACAGTTTTCTGAACACTATACATGCTGCTCAAAGAATGTTTATCCCATATAAAGAAATTAGATCAAATAGAAATGACCCAAAATGGATGAATAATAGGCTCAAATATCTACTAGGGCATAAGAAAGGAATTTATAGGCGTATCAAAAGAGGTGAGGGTCATCTTATGAATCAGTATATTGACATTAAGAGGGACATTAAAAAGGGGATAAGAAAAGCTAAAAGGGAATATGAAATTAAAGTTGCTAGGGATTCTAAAACTAACCCAAAAAGTTTTTTCCAGGTCTATAGAACAAAAGTTAGAGATAAGATAGGTCCCCTTAAAAATAACTATGGGCACCTTACTGACAAAGAGAATGAAATGTGCTCGATTTTTAATAATTATTTTCTCTCAGTTTTTACACAGGAAGACACTAACAATATTCCAGTAATTAATTTTTATAGTGGGCTAGAAGAAGATAAATTATGTAACATCACAGTCACTAGTGAAATGGTTGTGAAGCAGATAGACAGACTGAAGCAAAATAAGTCGCCGGGTCCTGATGAGGTTTTTTCAAGGGTTCTTAAGGAATGCAAAATGGAACTCTGTGAACCATTAACTAATATTTTTAATTTATCTCTTCAAACAGGTGTAGTGTCTGATATGTGGAAGATGGCTAATGTAATTCCTATTTTTAAAACAGGGGACAAGTCGTTACCGTCAAATTACCGCCCAATAAGCCTGACCTCAATTGTAGGCAAATTACTAGAGTCAATTATAGCTCAGATTATAAGAAGCCATCTCGATAAGCATAGCTTGATTAATGATACTCAGCATGGATTCACAAGAGGCCGGTCTTGTCTAACTAATTTATTAACTTTCTTCAGTAAAGCTTTTGAGGCTGTTGACCACGATAAAGAATTTGCTATTATTTACTTAGATTTTAGTAAGGCTTTTGATAGAGTTCTGCACCATAGACTGTTAAAGAAAGTGGCAGCTCATGGCATTGGGGGAAAAGTGCTCTCGTGGATCGAGTCATGGCTCACTGACAGGAAGGAGAGAGTGTCCATAAATGGGGTTAAATCCGAGTGGGGATCTGTAACAAGTGGCGTTCCACAGGGATCAGTCTTGGGCCCGTTGTTGTTTATAATATATATCAATGATCTTGATGAGGGAATTACTAGTGATATGAGCAAATTCGCCGATGACACAAAGATAGGTAGGATAATTGATTCAAACGTAGATGTTATGGAACTTCAGGAGGATTTAAACAAACTCTATTCTTGGTCAGAAAAGTGGCAGATGCAGTTCAATGTAGATAAATGCAAGGTTCAGAAGCTTGGGAGTGCCCATAACCCTAGTACTTATAAGTTAAATGATGTAGAACTTAGCCACACAGATTGCGAAAAGGACTTGGGGGTTATGGTGAGCAGCAACCTTAAACCAAGACAGCAATGCCTAAGCGTACGTAATAAGGCAAATAGATTACTGGGATTTATATCAAGAAGTGTAAGCAACAGAAGTCCAGAGGTCATACTGCAGTTTTATACATCATTAGTAGTCCTCACCTAGATTATGCAGCTCAGTTCTGGTCTCCATATTACAGAATGGACATAAATTCGTTAGAAAACATTCAGCGTAGGATGACTAAATTAATACATAGCATTAGAAATCTTCCTTATGAAGAAAGATTGAAGACTCTTTAGTTACATTCACTTGTTAGACGAAGAATGAGGGGAGACCTGATCTAAGTGTCTAAGTGGAAGATAGGTATTAATAAAGGGGATATTAATAAGGTCTTGAGGATGTCTCTCCAAGAGAGAACCCGCAGTAATGGATTTAAATTAGATAAGTTTAGATTTAGAAAGGACATAGGAAAGTATTGGTTTGGAAATAGGGTAGTAGATGAGTGGAACAGTCTACCTAGTTGGGTTATTGAGGCTGGGACTTTGGGTAGTTTCAAATTTAGGTTGCATAAGTACATGAGTGGGAGGGGTTGGATTTGAGTAGGACTTTCACATCAGAGCTCATTTCTTGGGTGGCCTTGAAAATTGGGTTGGGCAAATGTTTTGTTAGTGGGATGAATTCTAAAGGACTTGCCTAGTATGGGCCAACAGGCCTCCTGCAGTGTTCCTCCTTTCTTATGTTCTTATGTTCTTATGTTCATAAGCTCTAATATTACTACCAGTACAATATTACCTTTATAAGTTCTAATATTACTACCAGTACAATATTACCTTTATAAGCTCTAATATTACTAACAGTACAATATTACCTTTATAAGCTCTAATATTACTACCAGTACAATATTACCTTTATAAGCTCTCATATTACTACCAGTACAATATTACCTTTATAAGTTCTAATATTACTACCAGTGCAATATTACCTTTATAAACTCTAATATTACTACCAGTACAATATTACATTTATAAGTTCTAATATTACTACCAGTACAATATTACCTTTATAAGCTCTAATATTACTACCAGTACAATATTTCCTTTATAAACTCTAATATTACTACCAGTACAATATTACCTTTATAAGCTCTAATATTACTACCAGTACAATATTACCTTTATAAGCTCTAATATTACTACCAGTACAATATTTCCTTTATAAGTTCTAATATTACTACCAGTACAATATTACCTCTATAAGCTCTAATATTACAACCAGTACAATATTACCTTCATAAGTTCTAATATTACTACCAGTACAATATTACCTCTATAAGCTCTAATATTACTACCAGTACAATATTACTTTTATAAGTTCTAATATTACTACAAGTACAATATTACCTTTATAAGTTCTAATATTACTACCAGTACAATATTACCTTTATAAGTTCTAATATTACTACCAGTACAATATTACCTTTATTAGTTCTAATATTACTACAACTACAATATTACCTTTATAAGCTCTAATATTACTACCAGTACAATATTACCTTTATAAGTTCTAATATTACTACCAGTGCAATATTACCTTTATAAGCTCTAATATTACTACCAGTACAATATTACCTTTATAAGCTCTAATATTACTACCAGTACAATATTACCTTTATATGCTCTAATATTACTACCAGTACAATATTACCTTCATAAGTTCTAATATTACTTCCAGTACAATATTACCTTCATAAGCTCTAATATTACTACCAGTACAATATTACCTTTATAAGTTCTAATATTACTACCAGTACAATATTACCTTTATAAGTTCTAATATTGCTACCAGTACAATATTACCTTTATAAGTTCTAATATTACTACCAGTACAATATTACCTTTATAAGCTCTAATATTACTACCAGTATAATATTACCTTTATAAGCTCTAATATTAATACCAGTACAATATTACCTTTATAACCTCTAATATTACTACCAGTACAATATTACCTTTGTAAGTTCTAATATCGCTATTGGGCCGTGCGGACGTGCTGCGCAGTAGCTCCTGATTGAGTTGGCTTTTGCGCAGTGTTGACGTGTACTTAGCTCTGTGAAGACCTGTTTGCGCGCTCTCTACGAATTGAAGCAAGATGCCCTCCATCGGACAACTTTACCAACAGCTTAAGGAAGAATTGAAATTGGCGAAGGTGGAGATTCGGCGACTGACCGAGGAAAACAAGAAGATTTGTAGTAGTCCTCCTGTTTTGAGTCCTCAGGTCAAGAAGGGAAACTGGTCAATGGCTAGACAGCAGAGAACGAAGATGACGATCAAGAAGACGAATGGAAAGGTAGAAACGATGAAGAAGAAAGAGACTGCCGTGGAAACTGTTGTGGAAACATCTAATACATTCTCAGTGCTACCCGACGAATGTGAGTCGACTACTGGGAACGTCACGACGAACGACATCAAGGAAGGTAAGAATATTGTTGTTGTTGGGGATAGCCAAGTTAGGTATATGGATCGGGCGTTCTGCTTGAAGGACAGGAGTAGGAGACAGAGAGTTTGCTTTCCTGGGGCTGGGATGGAGGATATTGTTAGCCGTCTGGATGACATCATGAGAGGTAATGGGAGCAATCCTATTATCTGTCTCAGTGCTGGAGGCAACGATGTTGGCAGACGTAGGAGTGAAGACCTGATTAGCAGGTATAGGTCAGCAATAGAAATAATTAGGAGTAAGGTGGGAAACCTGTCATATGTGGTATTTTGCCAAGGAGGGGAGTTGGAAATGAATGGTTGTCCAGGGCAATTGGTGTCAATTGCTGGCTGGACAAATACTGTAAGGAAAATGAGGTAACATTTATTGACAACTGGGACCCCTTCTATGGCGGAAGTGACATGTATGCCAGGGATGGGATTCACTTATCTAGGTCTGGGGTGGTAGCACTGGCAATTGCAGTGGAGGGAGCAGTTAGGACTTTAAACTTGGAATAGTTAGTGGTATGGGTTTTGGCAGGAAAACAGTGAAGTCCCAGTGTAGTAATATTACGAGTTCTAGGGGAACTAGTAATAAGCAGAACGAGGTAGATATTGAAAAGCCAGGGACTTTGGGTGATAAGGACAGTAATAGGTTTAGAAGAAAAACAGAAATGAGCAGGAAGGGTAAAGAGAAAGGAGAGTCTTTCAATGTTTATTATGCTAATTGCCGTAGTGCTAGGAATAAGATGGACGAGTTGAGATTAGTTGCTAGTGCAGGTAACATTGATGTATTTGCCTTAACTGAGACGTGGTTTAATTCAAAAAGTCGGGACATGCCTGCGGAATGTCATATTCAGGGTTTTAAATTGTTCCAAGTAGATAGAAGTATCGGGAAGGGGGGTGGGGTGGCAATGTATGTCCGAGATCGCTTGAACTGTTGCATAAAAACGGGTATTAAGTCTGAAGTAACACATACAGAGTCTGTTTGGATAGAATTTTCAGAGGGGCATGAAAAACTGATTTTAGGAGTGATATACCGTCCCCCAAACTTAGATAGGGACCAAGGGAGACTACTATGGGAGGAAATTGTTAAGGCCACAAGGCACGATAATGTAGTAATTCTAGGAGACTTTAACTTTAGTCATATTGATTGGAATTTCTTGACTGGGAATTTAGAATCATACGACTTCTTAGAAGTAGTTCAGGATTGTTTTTTGAAGCAGTTTGTGACAGAACCTACAAGGGGAAATAACCTGCTTGACTTAGTTATGGCAAACAATGAATCCCTTGTTAATAATTTAGAAATTTCAGAGGAACTGGGTGCTAGCGACCACAAATCAATTACATTTAGCATTGAATGGAAGTACGATAGTAGCGATAACTCAGTAACAGTCCCAGATTTTCGCTTAGCAGATTACGATGGGCTTAGAGAACACTTATCATCTGTTGACTGGGGTAACGAAGAGAGCTATCAATATGACAGTTTTCTGAACACTATACATGCTGCTCAAAGAATGTTTATCCCATATAAAGAAATTAGATCAAATAGAAATGACCCAAAATGGATGAATAATAGGCTCAAATATCTACTAGGGCATAAGAAAGGCCATTGTCCTCATCGCCTCCGAGCCGTGTGGACGAGCTGCGCAGACGCTCCTGTTTGAGTTTGTTTTGCGCAGTTTACCTGATTGAGCTGCCCCTAGCGTTGGTTGGTGGAAACTTTATTTTCTCCAACATGGCGCTGAATAGCAGAAGAAGAATCAACACTGTCTGCATTGAGATGATCCGTGGTGCTGTCACAAGATCCAACATGGATTTATTATTACCAGCGATCATTCGCGATACCTATGGTATAGCAAATGAGGAGATATGTGGTGTCGCATTAAATGGAATGACAAGAATCTTCGTTAAAATGACGTCTGCACAAGTCTACGAGGCAGTGGTCGACAAGTATCAGGAGACCATCATACCGGTTAATACAGCTGTGTCGGTGAGACTTCATGATGTATCTCGACATTACACCTGGGTGAAAATCAGGAATGTGCCTTTTGAGGCGACTGATTTTGACATTTCCTGTGAACTGCGTACTTATGGGACGGTTCACGTAGCCACAGCAGGGAGATGGGCAACTGGACCGTATGCAGGTGCGCTGGAAGGCGCGTATACAGTTAAAATGACTCTTCGACACCCTATTCCTTCATATATTGTGTTGAAAGAATTAAGGACTCAAGTCTATGTAACGTATGCGGGGCAACAACGTACGTGTCGGCTATGTGGGTCATATGACCACATCGCGGCGCAGTGTGGGAAACGAAGTGGGTACCCGGCACAACAGCAACGGCAACAGCAGCAACAGCAGCCAGTGGACGAGGTTGGCGATGAGCGAGAACAGTCTCTTGCTACACCGCCCCAACAACGGTTGTCATGGAGTGAGGAGGTGGACAAAGAAAAGGAGATCGAATCGCCAATTGTAACGCTTCAAGGAGAATCTCAGTCATTGGACATACATAAGGTTTTTGAGGAGAGACTACCTAATATGGGTGAAGAAGTGGCGGCGTCTTTGGTAAAGGCGTTGGATGACTTGTTAGAAGAATCGGTCCTAGATCAGGTGGAAGACCCAGGCTTAGTTCTGGGGAAGGCTGTGAATGATGGTATGGCAGAAGATGACGGTTTGTCGACGAGAGAGTCTAAAGGATTGAAGGTGCATGCAGTAGAGGTGGAGGTGCATCAGGACGGTGCTTCAGATGTCAAAATGCAGGTGGAGGGCGGGACACGAAAGAGGACTGCAGCATCATCGGATTCTGATGATGTGCTAACTCCTGCCCAACGCCCTGGGAAAAAGTCTTGGGTGGAGGTACAGAAGAGAGGGAATGGTGAACCCAAGGATCAAGGGATTGCAAAGGTGATTCCCAACAAAGGGGGGAGGGACAGAGGTGTTGCAAAACGAACTGGGGTAAAGTCAATGCCGGGGACAAAAGGAAAACCCATTGGTTGAATTCAAGTGTTTTACTATAAATATTAACGGGTTGAGAGCTGAGAGGAAGCTTAAGTGGTTTAATGAGTATTTGGTGCGACTTGGTGTGGATGTGATATTCTTACAGGAACATAATTTTAGGCCTGGTTATGAGTTGGATATGAGTGGTTATAATGTGTACATGGAACATGCGACACGTTTGAAAGGTGGGGCTGCCATTTTGGTAAAGGAAACTAACCCGTTTATAGTAAGGCGGAGTGAAGGGGGGGAGGGGAGGGTAATTAGGGTGGATGGAACTTGGGGTAGGGTTCCCATTAGTTTAGTATGTGTATATGGTCCGGCTGAGGGTGACGTGAGTATTAAAACTAAATTTGTTCGGGACGTGCTGGTCTATTTTTTACGTGGTTTACCGAATGTTGCAATAATAGGCGGAGATTGGAATTGCGTGATACGTCGTAAAGATGTGGAGCCCAGAGGTGCGGGGTGTTGTTTGGGTATATTGGGGGATATATTGACCGGGGTGGGGTTAAAGGATGTGTGTGGGGGGGGAGGGATGGTAGAGCATACCTTCATTAAACGAGGTTATGCGGCGAGGTTGGACCGAATGTACGTGCCTTGTGCGGTTACTGTGCGGAGGGTGGATGTGATAGATGTGTTTTTTTCGGATCATAGAGGAGTGGTAATAGAAGTGGATATTGAGGGTGTGCCTCGGAGGGGTCCATCATTTTGGAAATTGAATGTAAAGTTATTAAAGGAAGAGGATAGTCTTTTGTCTTTTGGACATATGTGGGATCGTTTAGTGGTAGAAGCACCAGGGGATGTTGCCATGGTTAATTGGTGGGAAACAATAGCTAAAAAACGTATTAAGGAATATTATATTAATCGAGGGAAGAGATATAATCAGTTACAATACGGTTTTCAAAAATATTTAGAGGGGCAGTTGCGCGACTGTTATGCACAAATTAATGCTAATTATCCTGTTATTGAAATTGAAAGTTTGAAGGAAAATATCCGGAATTTACAAAATGAGAGGTTTGATGGGGAAAGGCTTAAGGGCGGGATTGAGGAGGTTTTGTGGGTAGATCGGCCGTCGGCGTGTGTGTTGCGGAGTCAACACACACGTCGCAAGGCAATGGAGTTAATGGGATTGAATGTTCAGGTAGGTATGCAAGGGTATAAAGTGGACCAGGTGTTGACGACGACTGAGGGTATGAGTGGGTATATTGATGCTTGGGTTAAGTTGAAAACGCAATGTGTGGGAATAAGTGAAATAGCATTACAGTCAATTGGAAGGTTTGTGCAGTGTGAGTTGACAGAGCATGATCGATTCGTTTTGGAAGGGCCGATAACGGAGTGCGAGACATGGGAAGCTTTATCCGGGGCGCAATTAGGTAAGGCACCAGGAATTGATGGGTTGCCCAGTGACTTTTATCTCCAAAATTGGAGCGTTTTAAAAGAATTTTTGGTAAGATTATTCAATATCCTTAAGCGGGATCGGGTTTTAGGGGCACAGCAGCGGATGGCTGTGGTCGTTTTAGTGCCTAAAGGTGAGCCATTAACAGTTAAAGACTATCGTGCTATTTCGTTATTGTGTGGTGATTATAAGATTTTTGCAAGAATTTTAGCTAACAGAATAAAAAAGGTCCTGGGTAAAGTGATCGATAAGGGACAATATGGGGTGCCGGGAAGGTCTATGTATGACGGGCATGGTTTGATTAGAAGTTTTATTGAAGAAAGAGTAAAATTGGGAGTGAGGGGGGTGTTGGCTATAGATTGGGAGGCGGCATATGATAGTGTAGAAAGGGAAGCGTTATGGAAGATTATGAGATGGCAGGGGTTTGGAGAGGAAATTATATCATGGGCCAAATTAATGTATCAAGATGCATCCTTGCGGGTGCAGGTAAATGGAAAGTTAGGAGAACAAATTCAGATGAGCAGGGGTCTACGTCAAGGTTGTCCCCTTTCACAAATATTTTTTGCATGTTTACAGGATCCCTTTTATAGAGGAATTAGGGTCTTATTGGCAGCAAATGGGGTTGGTGACGAAAGGGGTGGGGGGGCTGGCATTGTTGGATATGTTGATGACACAACGATTTTAGTAAGTGGTAACAGGGATTTGCCTCGGGTGGAAAAGTTAGTAAATGTTTTTGAAAAGGCTTCTGGCATGTCAATTAATAAGGAGAAAACGAAGTATATGGATCTTGGGGATGGGTTAAGTGAGGAATGTGAAGTAGTTGAAAGGTGGAAAAAGGTGGACCAATTACTGATATGTGGGATCGTTTATGTAAGTGATATCAAGTTAGCACAACAAATAAATTCAGTGCGTATTGTAGATGGTGTACTGAAGCGCCTTAGTGGTTTACGAGCTGCACACTTAACTTTGCATCAAAGAGTAATTACAACGAATGTCATATTATATAGTAAACTTTGGCATGTAGCAGCAATATATCCGATACTTCGTAGTGAGATACAAAGGTTACAAAAGCGCGTTTTTAGATTCATTTGGGGTACAGGAAGCGAATGGTTAGGTAGAGCGGTTGTTACACTCCCGGTTGGCCGAGGAGGGCTGGGTCTTATAGCTGTTGAAAAGAGGATTATGAGTGTGTATTTGAAACGTAGTTATAAGCGGGAGGGGGGGGCGAGGGAAGGCGGACTTCATAAGATACGTCAGGATATGCAACGGTGGTGGGTGGGTAGGGAGTTCATAATAGGTGAGGCAATGTTACGGGTCATCATAAACATGAGCGATCCTTCACATATTAAATTGGGAAACCTTGATGGGGTGGAAGGTAAGGCAGTGGTAGCAGTGGTAGAAGGGGTTTATCCGATGTATGATTGGCGTAATATCTGGGGGCGTTTGAACAAATTACGTTTAAAACCTAAAGTACGAGAAGTAATGTATAAATTTTTACATGGGATCTTACCGTCTGGAATGGTTTTATTCCATAAGAGAATACGGGAGGATGGGATATGCAAGGCTTGTGGTGAATGGGAGACTGTTTTCCATATAGTGTATTTTTGCGAATGTATTGAACTAATAAGGGTTTGGTTGGGTAAGGTAATAAGGTTAGTGGGAGGGGGGGGTTTGCAGGTGTTGAGGGTTTTAAGCTTAGACAAAGGTGGGGTGAATCAGATGGTAGAGAATGCGGTAGGGTATATAATTACGGATTATATTTATATGTCTTGGGCTATGAGAGGAGCGAACGTGTGTGAAAGAATTAATGCATTAACAGCAACTTTTTATAGGACAAAGTGTAGAAATAAGGAGGTGTATGGGGGGAGATGGGAGAGGGATTTAAGTGAGGGTTATAGGAATTTCACTTTACGGGATTTACGGGAGTTGACAGGCAGGTAAGGGGGATGAAATGGGCTGGTTTCCTAGAATGGGCGGTAGCATGATGAGTTTGATGAATGTTATATGAGGTATGTCTGGGGTGCAATTTTAACATTATTTGTTCAGAGTGTTTCAAGTACAATACAGTTATATTTGGAATTATCGACTTATAACTATGTATGTGTATGTGTGTATATATATGCATGTGTTGTATGTGTGTGTATTTGTGTATGTATGTATGTGTATGTATGTGTGTATGTATATATGTATGTGTGTATATGTGTATATATGTATATATATATATATGTATATATATGTATATGTGTGTATTGTATGTATGTTTACTTTCTTGTATATACCTCTAATGGTTTTTCTCATGAACATTTTCAATGATATACAATACATATTTTCTATGCGCATTTATGATTTTGATACAATGTGTAAATGTCAAAATGGCTTTTTATGTTTCAGTTTAATTTACAATGTATTTTTGTAAGCACAATTGATTTGGTGCCAATAGAAGCATAGTGTGTTTTGATATGTTTGGGTATTGTTTTTCTTTTTAATTTGTCTAGATGGTGGCAATACTATGTATGTAGTCTAAGATAATTATGAACCCTTAAAGTTGTAAGAATTGGATGAAGTTATTCGTGGTTGAGTTGACGTAATATTATAACTGACGTTGTAAGTGATTGTGTTCAATTAGACAACATACTTTATATACTTATTTATATGTATGTACATGAATGGTAAATTGAAGTCTGATTTTAAAGGTGAAGAGTGGGTTTTCCTTTTTTATTGTTTTTTTTTTCTCTTTATGGTAATACAAGGTTGTATCATGTACACCAACAAATATGGTTAGGGGTATGTGGTAAAATTTTCGTGTTGATTAGACATTAATAATACAGATGAAATACTAGGCTTAGGTTAGGGTAAATTTATGATAATTGTGGAATGTTCTTTGATTCAAACTGCTCTTTATTATACAAATTGGGTAGAATGTTTCTACGTATGGCATTATTGAAAAATGTTGAGCTGAATCTAATTGTAGGTACGATGTGTAATGTACATGTGCACACCTGGGCGAGCAGCTGCGCGGACCGTGCAGTTCTCAAGGACCTGTATGGTCGGTGTAGGTTTCGCTTGGATGTGTTCTTGACATCAGTGGTTAATTATCCTATATTTATTTCCGTGTCCAGAGCAGAAGGAATTTAGTCTGTAACGACATAATGAAAGTATACTTGTATTTTATTATTCTAGTGCAAATTAAGAGCAAGGATGATTAATTTGAGGAAGAGTTAATATAGGTTTGCATGTTTTTACGAAAGTTAACTTATCCACATGTAGCTAGTATAGGACAATTTTAAGCTTCGGTATCTGATTTTATATGTAGGTAATAGTGGTCATATTTTTTATATTGTAATGTTATTCGTTAATGTTTCAATATCTAATGTAACGTTTTTTCAGTTATTTGTTCATATATTGTCATCTTTAGGGTTTTTCCTTTTGTCTATTGTCTATTGTTGGTTTTAAATAAAATATAAAAAAAAAAAATTTTGAAATTTCAGAGGAACTGGGTGCTAGCGACCACAAATCAATTACATTTAGCATTGAATGGAAGTACGATAGTAGCGATAACTCAGTAACAGTCCCAGATTTTCGCTTAGCAGATTACGATGGGCTTAGAGAACACTTATCATCTGTTGACTGGGGTAACGAAGAGAGCTATCAATATGACAGTTTTCTGAACACTATACATGCTGCTCAAAGAATGTTTATCCCATATAAAGAAATTAGATCAAATAGAAATGACCCAAAATGGATGAATAATAGGCTCAAATATCTACTAGGGCATAAGAAAGGAATTTATAGGCGTATCAAAAGAGGTGAGGGTCATCTTATGAATCAGTATATTGACATTAAGAGGGACATTAAAAAGGGGATAAGAAAAGCTAAAAGGGAATATGAAATTAAAGTTGCTAGGGATTCTAAAACTAACCCAAAAAGTTTTTTCCAGGTCTATAGAACAAAAGTTAGAGATAAGATAGGTCCCCTTAAAAATAACTATGAGCACCTTACTGACAAAGAGAATGAAATGTGCTCGATTTTTAATAATTATTTTCTCTCAGTTTTTACACAGGAAGACACTAACAATATTCCAGTAATTAATTTTTATAGTGGGCTAGAAGATAAATTATGTAACATCACAGTCACTAGTGAAATGGTTGTGAAGCAGATAGACAGACTGAAGCAAAATAAGTCGCCGGGTCCTGATGAGGTTTTTCAAGGGTTCTTAAGGAATGCAAAATGGAACTCTGTGAACCATTAACTAATATTTTTAATTTATCTCTTCAAACAGGTGTAGTGTCTGATATGTGGAAGATGGCTAATGTAATTCCTATTTTTAAAACAGGGGACAAGTCGTTACCGTCAAATTACCGCCCAATAAGCCTGACCTCAATTGTATGCAGTATTAACCCTTTGACTGTCTCAAGCCCATTTCTGATACTGTCTTCCTATGTTGAAAAATATTCGAAAAATAAAAAAAATTATTTTGTCTTAGCAAAATGTTAGGATTAATTTGCTAAGTGTTTAAAGCCTAAAATAATTTTTTTTCAATCAGTAGTTACCAAGGCATAGAAGCGTAAAGTTGGCAGAAAATGAGATGCATAAGGCAACAGTGGCAAATGCCGTTCACCCCATATACTTATATTTATTCCCATTCGAAGGTTTCTTCTATTTTCTAATATTTTTTTCCAAGTAATTTATGTTGCCTGTGAGACCAAAGTAAGGTGCAATGTACAGATATACACTCATTGTACATAACACAATAACCACACAAACATTATTATCATTATATTGTTTACAAAACTTTTTTTACACAAACCAATAATACAACAAATTGTTTATTACTATTGTTCTATAATATATATACAAATGTACAGTCACTGGACATGTTCCTAGAAGTTCTGCAGCTTGTGGAACTCTCTGAAACATGGTGTCATACACAAGGGTGTTTTACACTCCTCACACATAAAACATGGTGTCATACACAGTGGTGTTTTACACTCCTCACACATAAAACCAGTGCGTGTCCATTTTTGTGGACTTTTTTTGTATGTGCACAGACAAAACACTTCGTCTGAACAGTTTTCTTCAAAATATTAGCAGTTGTGTCATCATTCCTACCTACCTACCTACCTACCTTTCTTTCTTTCTTTCTTCATTCTTTCTTTCATTCTTTCTTCATTCTTTTTTTCTTTATTCTTTCTTTCTTCATTCTTTCTTTCTTTCAATCTTTCTTTCTTTATTCTTTCCTTCCTTCCTTCTGGTTTTTATAATATATACACATATACAGTCGCTGGACACTTTCAAAGAACTGCTATTATCCTCTAGAAGTTCGGTGTTGTGAGAGTGTGGACTCCTAAATATTGTGAGTCAGGGTGAGGCAGCTGTCAAAATGACATATTACACCATCACTCGCTACCCTTACTGCCTGTCCACACCCATGGGGTCCCATGCCTTCTCCACGTCCTTCCTACCTACCTACCATTCATTCTTTCTCTTTCTTTCTCTTTCCTTCTTTCTCTTTTTTTCTCTATCTTTCTCTTTCTTTCTCTCTTTCTCTTTCTTTCTGTTTCTTTTTCTTTCTCTCTTTTTCTTTCTTTCTTTCTTCTGGCATCCTGGGCATTGCTTTTGGTCACAAATTCCTCAAAACCATGAAATTTATCTTCACTGACACTTCCATCTGTGTTAGATCGATCACTTGGGAAGAGAAGAGGCCCATATTCACTGGGGAGTCAGATATTTCTTACCACTAGGCACGCTGAACAAGAATTACTGAAATGACTTTCCCACAATGCACCACTGGCCCCATGATTTTTTTATATTGCACATTGACCATGGAGACCCATTCTCTTATATGTGAGCCTACCAGCTTTCTCCTGGTTGATTTGAAGTTGCTAGAATTTTGGCTTATTAATACGTCAAACACATTGGCTTGTAAGACGTTTATATACCACTTAAACTGTCAAATGGTTAAACAAATCCAGGACCACTTAGTACCGTGTGGGAACACAAATTCAACTGAGCACCAGTTAGAACAAAGAACTTGGCAAACACCTGGGATTCACCGATGTCATGTCGTATTAACACTGACCTTTCTAGAGGAAAGTGATGCTGAGCCCGAGTTTAGTGGCTTTGAGATGGATGTGGTCACAAGTGGTCGAGGAAATATAAAAACCTTGATAATAACCCACATGCAACATTTCTACAACAGCCTTTTAATTTTGTTACCATTGGTAGTGTAATCCTGCCAGAATGTCCTGCAAGATATGCCCTAAGTAAAGAGAAACAATTCTGGAACATGTGTAATATGTGTTTGGCAAGCTGGGTGGCTGGGTGGCTGGCTGGACGGCGGCTGGCTGGACGGCGGCTGGCTGGACGGCGGCTGGCTGGGAGGGTACCAAATTCACTGTCTGTCTGTCTGTATCTATCTCTGTCTGTCTGTCTGCATCTCTGTATATCCCTGTCTCTCTCTGTCTATCTCTCTCTCTATCTCTCTCTCTGACTCACGAAATTGTAATGACATGATTGCAAACAAACCATACCACGGGCAGGGATAGAACCCGCTGGTCCAGTGGCTAACGCGACGGTCTGGAGTTTTGAGACTCTCTGATCGCTGGTTCTATCCCTGCCCGTTGTATGGTTTATCTCTCTCTCTGTCTCATGGGTACACATAAATAATTATACATAGTGTAAATTACCTAGGATAACCCAAAAAATCCAGACAAAGCGCTATATTGTGCTTGCAGATAAAAGGCATAATAAGAATGACTGGCAAGTAATACGCATTTTCATTTGTTCAGGAATCAGATGAGATGACTCTGCAGACTCTGCATCATGTGTAATACCTGATAGTTTAATAGTGGATTTCTGAGACAGAAAGAGAGTAAAGCAGACACAGACAGGATGACAGAGAAGCAGAGACAGAGATAAAGAGAGCTAGACAGATAGATAGACAAACAGACAAACAAACAGATAGACAGACAAAGAGATAGACAGACAAGCAGATAGACATGTTTATATGTAACAGTGAAAACAAACAAAGCCAAGGCAGTGCATGATCATCAAGTACTCACCTATTTGTACTCACCTATTTGTGGTTGCAGGGGTCGATTCATAGCTCCTGGCCCTGCCTCTTCACTTATTGCTACTAGGTCCTCTCTCTCCCTGCTCCATGAGCTTTATCATACCTCGCCTTAAAACTATGTATGGTTCACGCCTCCACTTCGTCACTTTCTAGGCTATTCCAAGGCCTGACTACTCTATGACTGAAGAAATACTTCCTAACATCCCTTTGATTCATCTGAATCTTCAACTTCCAATTGTGACCTCTTGTGTCTGTGTCCCCTCTCTGGAACATCCCGTCTTTGTCCACCTTGTCTATTCCATGCAGTATTTTATATGTCGTTATCATGTCTCCCCTGACCCTCCTGTCCTCCAGTGTTGTCAGGCCGATTTCCCTCAACCTTTCTTCGCAGGACAATCCCCTTAGCTCTGGGACTAGTCTTGTTGCAAACCTTTGCACTTTCTCTAATTTCTTGATGTGCTTGACCAGGTGTGGATTCCAAACTGGTGCTGCATACTCCAGTATGGGCCTGACATAAATGGTACAGAGTCTTGAATGATTCCTTACTGAGGTATCGGAACGCTATCCGTAGGTTTGCCAGATGCTCATATGCTGCAGCAGTTATCTGATTGATGTGCGCCTCAGGAGATATGCTCGGTGTTATACTCACCCCCAGATCTTTTTCCTTGAGTGAGGTTTGCAGTCTTTGGCCATCTAGACTATATTGTGTCTGCGGTCTTCTTTGCCCTTCCCCAATCTTCATGACTTTGTATTTGGCGGGGTTAAACTCAGGGAGCCAGTTGCTGGACCAGGCTTGTAGCCTGTCCAGGTCTCTTTGTAGTCCTGCCTGATCCTCATCCGATTTGATTCTTTTCATTAACTTTACATCATCTGCAAACAAGGACACTTCTAAGTCTATCCCTTCTGTTATGTCATTCACATATACCAAAAACAGCACCAGGTCCTAGGACTGACCCCTGTGGAACCCCGCTTGTCACCAGTGCCCACTCTGACACCTTGTCACGTACCATGACTCGTTGTTGCCTCCCTGTCAGGTATTCTCTGATCCATTACAGTGCCTTTCCTGTTATGTGTGCCTGATCCTCTAGCTTTTGCAGTAACCTCTTGTGAGGAACTGTGTCAAAGGCCTTCTTGCAGTCCAAAAAAAATGCAGTCAATCCACCTCTCCCTCTCTCTTGTCTTACTTCTGTCACCTTGTCATAAAACTCTAGTAGGTTTGTGACACAGGATTTTCCTTCCCTGAAACCGTGCTGGTTGTAAATTATACACTTGCTTCTTTCCAGGTGCTCCACCACTCTCCTCCTGATGATCTTCTCCATGACTTTGCATACTATACACGTTGTGATACAGGTCTGTAGTTTAGTGCCTCATGTCCGTCTCCCTTTTTAAAAATTGGGACTACTTTTGCCATCTTCCATACCTCAGGGAGTTGCCCAGTTTCAATGGATGTGTTGAAGATCTTTGTTAATGGCACACACAGCATCTCTGTTCCCTCTCTAAGGACCCATGGAGAGATGTTGTCTGGTCCCACCACCTTTGAGGTGTCAAGTTCACATAGCAGCTTCTTCACTTCCTTCACGGTTATGTGTACCTCATCCAGCACTTGTTGGTGTACCCCCCTGTTCTGATTTCCTGGAGTCCTACTGGTTTCCACTGTAAATACTTTTTTAAATCTCGTGTTGAGCTCCTCACATACCTCTTGGTCGTTTCTTGTGAACTCCCCATCACCCTTCCTCAGTCTGATTACCTGGTCCTTGACTGTCGTTTTCCTGCTGATGTGGCTATACAACAGCTTCGGGTCAGACTTGACTTTCGATGCTATGTCATTCTCGTATTGTCACTGAGCCTCCCTTCTTATCTGTGCATATTCGTTTCTGGTTCTTTGGCTAATCTCTTTATTTTCCTGAGTTCTCTGTCTTCTGTACCTTTTCCATTCTCTAGTACACCTAGTTTTTGCCTCCCTACACCTTTGGGTGAACCAATGACTCGTTCTGTTCTTCCCATTATTTCTGTTTCCCTTGGGAACAAACCTCTCCTCGGCCTCCTTGTGTGTTGTTGCCACATAGTCCATCATTTCTTGTACTGGTTTTCCTGTCAGTTCCCTCTCCCACTGAATGTCTTGCAGGAAGTTCCTCATGCCTGAGTAGTTCCCCCTTTTGTAGTTTGGTTTTTCCCATCCTACTCTTGCTACTATCTCCATTTGAAGCTCAGCTATGTAGTCAAAGCACAGAACCACATGATCACTAGCTCCTAGGGGCCTTTCATACATGATATCCTCGATGTCCGAACTACTCAAGGTGAATACAAGGTCCAGTCTTGCTGGATCATCCTCACCTCTCTCTCTGGTAGTGTCTCTAACATCTTGATGCATGAGGTTTTCCAGTACCATATCCATCATCTTGGCTCTCCATGTTTTGGGACCCCCATGAGGCTCCAGGTTTTCCCAGTCAATCTCCTTGTGATTGAAATCACCCATAACTAGTAACTTTGCTCCCCCCATGTGTGCTCTTCTGGCCACCTTGGCTAGTGTGTCGACCATTGCTCTGTTGCTCTCATTGTATTCTTCTCTTGGCCTCCTGCAGTTCTGTGGTGGGTTGTACATTACTGCAATTATCACCTTATGTCCCTCAAACTGGATTGTTCATACTAAGTAGTCCCTATTGCCCATGCCATCCATTCCTTCCATTTTCTCAAAACCCCACTGGTTTTTAATGAGCAGTGCAACTCCTCCTCCCCCTCTCCTCCCTCTGTCTTTCCTAAGGATTTGATATCCGGATGGAAAGATTGCATCTGTTATTATTCTGGTGAGTTTTGTTTCTGTGAGTGCTATTATGTCTGGGGATGTCTCCTTGATTCTTTCATGCCACTCCTCACACTTATTTGTTATTCCATCTGCATTTGTATACCACACCTTCAACTTCTTTTCTAAGACTGTGGTCTGGGAGGTATATTGGGGTTGGGGAAGTAGGAGACCTGATAAGAAACTATGGGTGGTTGCTGTGGGGGTGGAGTTTGTAATGCAGTGGGTGGGAGCATTGGATATGGCATGGGTGTTTTGGTTTAGAATGTTTGGTTGGACTGGGGTTGACCTGGTTGGGGGGCTTCTATAGAAAGTCATAAGGGAGGCTGTATTTGATCTTCTTTCTGGGTCTGGGATCTCCTGTCTGTCTCCTCCTTCCCCTCTCTTTCCTCCTTTTGCCTTTGTACCATCTCTCTCAGTTTCTGCCTTTCTTCTCATGTTCTGTCACGGTCGAGATACACCTTCCTGTATGCCGGCATGTCCCTTAATCTTGCATTTTCCTGCAGGATCCTGTTCCGAGTCGATTCTGCCTTGAAAGTCATTTTCACTGGCCGGGTTCTTCTTGCAAACCCCCCTTTTCTTCGAAAATTTTCCAGCTGGGTCATGTCGTCTTCTCCTATTGCTTTTATGAAGCTTTCAATTGCTTTTTTTTCCCCTTCAACTTCCTGGAGCCCATACACAAAGACTGACCTCTCCCTGTTAATCTCCCACTGCGTATCCTTGTGTATTCACTCATTCAATTTAATTTCCTCCATTGCAGCTTTCCTTTCTTCAGTTTCACTATCTATTGTACTTGGGCTCAGTGGCCTGTCATTTTCCCTTCTCGGCTTTCCCTGGGCTCTGCTCTGGTCTGTTAGGGCCTCCACATATATCTTAGCTTTTTCATTTACTTCAGTCCCCTCTGATAGAGCTTCTACATGCAGTTTTCTCCTTCTTTCCCTACAGTCCCCTTATTTGTGACTGAGGTAGCAGTCTCTGATGTCTTTCCCAAAATGTTCTTTAGTTCTTTAGGCTGTTTCAGATTTTTCAGTTCCTCTTCTAAACTCTGTATCCTAGCCTCTGCTGCTCTGACTTGCATCTCCCACTTCCTGCTTTCCATATCTATCCTCTCTTCCATTCTCATGCTAAGTTCTTCTAGTTTCTTTTCCCATTCATGTTCCCTTTTTGTGAGCTCTGCTGCCCAAGCTTCCTTTGCAGATTCATCCTCCTGTCCCTTGGTTTTCCTTCCTGCTCTCTGGCAACCCATTTTTTTTATTTTGATTGCCTTAGAATGGAAAACATATGAAATTCTGTGTGTTAGGTTAGTAGTGTGTTTGTCAGAGTGTGACGGGAAGGTAGAGGAGTAACTGTGGACAGTGGCTATATGGGAGAGGGGTGGGGAGGGGGATTCAGGGGGAATATGGGGAGTGAGAA
This sequence comes from Cherax quadricarinatus, assembly GCF_038502225.1. NCBI lineage: Eukaryota > Metazoa > Arthropoda > Malacostraca > Decapoda > Parastacidae > Cherax > Cherax quadricarinatus. The sequence goes on along the minus strand of NW_027196179.1, from coordinate 66,505 downwards.
GCAAGGGGGTGAATGGGAGAGGGAGAGGGGGGAAGGAGGGAGAGGTGGGGAGGAGGGTGAATGAGAGAAGGGGGGATCAGGGGAAGGAGTGAGAGGTTGGTGGGGGAGGGGGGGAGTGTGAGTCTGTATATGTGGGTGTGTGTGTGTATATGTGTGTGTGTGTGTGTGTGTGTGTGTGTGTGTGTGTGTGTGTCTGTGTGTGTGTGTGTGTGTGTGTGTGTGTGTGTGTGTGTGTGTGTGTGTCTGTACTCACCTAGGTTGCGGGGGTCGAGTCCGAGCTCCTGGCCCCGCCTCTTCACTGATCGCTACTAGGTCACTCTCCCTGAGCCGTGAGTTTTATCATACCTCTGCTTAAAGCTATGTATGGATCCTGCCTCCACTACATCGCTTCCCAAACTATTCCACTTACTGACTACTCTGTGGCTGAAGAAATACTTCCTAACATCCCTGTGATTCATCTGTGTCTTCAGCTTCCAACTGTGTCCCCTTGTTACTGTGTCCAATCTCTGGAACATCCTGTCTTTGTCCACCTTGTCAATTCCTCTCAGTATTTTGTATGTCGTTATCATGTCCCCCCTATTTCTCCTGTCCTTCAGTGTCGTCAGGTTGATTTCCCTTAACCTCTCCTCGTAGGACATACCTCTTAGCTCTGGGACTAGTCTTGTTGCAAACCTTTGCACTTTCTCTAGTTTCTTCACGTGCTTGGCTAGGTGTGGGTTCCAAACTGGTGCCGCATACTCCAATATGGGCCTAACGTACACGGTGTACAGGGTCCTGAATGATTCCTTATTAAGAGTCGGAATGCTGTTCTGAGGTTTGCTAGGCGCCCATATGCTGCAGCAGTTATTTGGTTGATGTGCGCTTCCGGAGATGTGCCTGGTGTTATACTCACCCCAAGATCTTTTTCCTTGAGTGAGGTTTGTAGTCTCTGACCCCCTAGACTGTACTCCGTCTGCGGCCATCTTTACCCTTCCCCAATCTTCATGACTTTGCACTTGGTGGGATTGAACTCCAGGAGCCAATTGCTGGACCAGGTCTGCAGCCTGTCCAGATCCCTTTGTAGTTCTGCCTGGTCTTCGATCGAGTGAATTCTTCTCATCAACTTCACGTCATCTGCAAACAGGGACACCTCAGAGTCTATTCCTTCCGTCATGTCGTTCACAAATACCAGAAACAGCACTGGTCCTAGGACTGACCCCTGCGGGACCCCTCTGGTCACAGGTGCCCACTCTGACACCTCGCCACGTACCATGACTCGCTGCTGTCTTCCTGACAAGTATTCCCTGATCCATTGTAGTGCCTTCCCTGTTATCCCTGCTTGGTCCCCCAGTTTTTGCACCAATCTCTTGTGTGGAACTGTGTCAAACGCCTTCTTGCAGTCCAAGAAAATGCAATCCACCCACCCCTCTCTCTCTTGTCTTACTGCTGTCACCATGTCATAGAACTCCAGTAGGTTTGTGACACAGGATTTCCCGTCCCTGAAACCATGTTGGCTGCTGTTGATGAGATCGTTCCTTTCTAGGTGTTCCACCACTCTTCTCCTGATAATCTTCTCCATGATTTTGCATACTATACATGTCAGTGACACTGGTCTGTAGTTTAATGCTTCATGTCTGTCTCCTTTTTTAAAGATTGGGACTACATTTGCTGTCTTCCATGCCTCAGGCAATCTCCCTGTTTCGATAGATGTATTGAATATTGTTGTTAGGGGTACACATAGCACCTCTGCTCCCTCTCTCAATACCCATGGGGAGATGTTATCTGGCCCCATTGCCTTTGAGGTATCTAGCTCACTCAGAAGCCTCTTCACTTCTTTCTCGGTTGTGTGCACTGTGTCCAGCACTTGGTGGTGTGCCCCACCTCTCCGTCTTTCTGGAGTCCCTTCTGTCTCCTCTGTGAACACTTCTTTGAATCTCTTGTTGAGTTCTTCACATACTTCACGGTCATTTCTTGTTGTCTCTCCTCCTTCCTTCCTTAGCCTGATTACCTGGTCCTTGACTGTTGTTTTCCTCCTGATGTGGCTGTACAACAGTTTCGGGTCAGATTTGGCTTTCGCTGCTATGTCATTTTCATATTGTCTTTGGGCCTCCCTTCTTATCTGTGCATATTCGTTTCTGGCTCTACGACTGTTCTCCTTATTCTCCTGGGTCCTTTGCCTTCTATATTTCTTCCATTCCCTAGCACTCTTGGTTTTTGCCTCCCTGCACCTTTGGGTAAACCATGGGCTCATCCTGGCTTTTTCATTATTCCTGTTACCCTTGGGTACAAACCTCTCCTCAGCCTCCTTGCATTTTGTTGCTACATATTCCATCATCTCATTAACTGGCTACCCTGCCAGTTCTCTGTCCCACTGAACCCCGTTCAGGTAGTTCCTCATTCCTGTGTAGTCCCCTTTCTTGTAGTTTGGCTTCATTCGTCCTGGCCTTCCTGCTTCTCCCTCCACTTGTAGCTCTACTGTGTATTCGAAGCTTAAAACCACATGGTCACTGGCCCCAAGGGGTCTTTCATATGTGATGTCCTCGATATCTGCACTACTCAAGGTGAATACTAAGTCCAGCCTTGCTGGTTCATCCTCTCCTCTCTCTCTTGTAGTGTCCCTTACGTGTTGGCACATGAAGTTTTCCAGTACCACCTCCATCATCTTAGCCCTCCATGTATCTTGGCCCCCATGTGGGTCCAAGTTCTCCCAATCGATCTCCTTGTGGTTAAAGTCACCCATGATCAGGAGCTTTGCCCTGCATGCATGAGCTCTTCTGGCCCCTCTAGCCAGTGTGTAAACCATCGCTCTATTGCTCTCGTCGCACTCTTGCCTTGGCCTCCTGCTGTTCTGTGGTGGGTTATACATCACTGCTATTACCACCTTGGGACCTCCAGAGTGAAGTGTTCCCGCTATGTAATCACTTTCTTCTCTGCTGTCTCCTCTCTCCAGCTCATCAAAATTCCAGCAATTTTTGATCAGCAATGCCACTCCTCCACCCCCCCTGTTCCCTCTGTCTTTCCTCAGGATTTGGTATCCCGTTGGAAAGATGGCATCTGTTATCATACCTGTAAGCTTGGTTTCTGTGAGAGCTATGATGTCCGGTGATGCTTCTTTGACTCTTTCATGCCACTCCTCCCACTTATTTGTTATTCCATCAGCGTTTGTGTACCATACCTTCAGTTTCCTTTCCAACACTGTGGTTTGGGGGGCCTGTGAGGGTGGGAGACCTGGTGGCATACTGTGGGATTCTATAGCTCGGTGTTGGGTGGAGGCTGTGGGTATGGATTGTAGTGTGTGTTGGGATGGTGTGATAGGTTGTATGGTTCTGAGAATAGTTGTGTGTGTGCTTGCCCTTGCTATTCTGTTCTGCTCTGACTGACCTCTGCTGGTTCCATCCTTGTCTCTTTTCCTAGCTCCTTTCGCTTTTTTGTCCTCTCCCTCAGCTGCTGTCGTTCTGATTTTGTTCTGTCTCTGTCTAGGAACACCCTCTTGTACTCTTCCGAGTATTTCAATCGTGGTTTCTCTTGGAGGATCCTGTTCCGCACTGTTTCCGTCCTGAGAATCAGCTTGATTGGTCGGTTTCTCCCCTTCGAGTACCCCCCTATTCTCTGAAAATTTACAATCTCGTCCATCTCTTCACCTATTTCCGTGATGATTTTCTCAATCTCCTTTCTTTCTTCCTGCTGCCTTTCAGTGTGTGTCCTTTCCTCTCTCTCCTGAAGCCCATGGATAAACACTGATTTTGCCCTTTCTTCCTCCCATTGCCTCACCCTCTGTGACTCTGGATCCTGCCTGTGTGTGGTCAGTTTCTCCCTTGACTTTTCCAGTGGCTCTTGATAGCCTGGTTGTGCCTCAGCATTCGACCTATCACCCTCTCCATCTGCAACCAGCTGTTCTTCCCTTTCACTCCTTGGTCCTCCTTGGCAGGCTGATATGATTCTTCTTCTTCTTATGACCAGATCTTTGGTAAGATGGGGAAGAAAGATGGATAAGGATTGAAATATTGGAAAAGGGTGGGAGGGGGGAGAGAGGTAGGATATAAAAGGTAAGTGGCCCAACCACTTTGGTGTAATTTAAAAAGTGTATGTGAAATGATAAGATATTCTTTAAGGGGTATAATACTAACCCATCAGAGTCACATAGATATAACAGATATATAAGTACATGACTCTGAATTGGTAGTAATTATACAAGTTGCAATTGCTTTTTTTTCTTTTTTTTTCTTTTTTTTTTTGCGATTGCACAACGGATATTTATGCGACAATGAAGGCAATAATTTTCTGGCCAGTTTATAAATTCGTGACAATGGCTTCTTACAGGTGGTGTCCAGCCATGGTAAATAGCATAATTTTTACATTAGAAAGTTATATAAGATGTCTCCCTAATTGGGGGCGATGATTTTCTCAGTATACATAGAAGGGTTCTGGTGCTACCCAATCTTCTTCATCAGGGAGGTTGCTCAATATCATGGGTCGAGGGTAATCATCTTTATGAATAAAACGACGGACCCTCTGTGGGAGAGTCATTCTTTGAGTCCTGTGAGGAGGAGTATTGATGGTATAATCCGTGGTATTTACCACTTGTATAGGATGTTCTCTATCTGGCATGTATAGTTCTTGCATTGTATAGAGTTGTTTCTTTTTTAGGGTGTCAAGGCGTACATTTATGGCAGTAATATCTTGTTGTATGTGTAACTCTGCCATTTTAACTCTGTCTCTCCTCCTGGTATCGGTAATAAAGCGAAGAGCTCTATTCTGGACCCTTTGTAACCGTAGCATATTGGTCTTTGTTGTTAATGACATTGGGACACAAGGGTATTCGATTATTGGTCTTATTATCATTTTATACAGATGTTTTTTGACATGTTGAGGGGCTTGATTGAATCGAAAGAGACTGCTAAGACCGGCTTTGGCTATGTTGATCTTTTTAGTTACATGAGATGTTGAGTGGAGCAGCCTGTCTATTTCATATCCCAAAATCTTGTTAGGGTTTCTAATGGCTACAGGTGTACCTCTGATGGAGATACCCCCTTTATCTTCCATTGTTGATGCAAAACTTCCTATCGTGCTAACAAGGACCTTGTCAGGATTAGTCGTAATTCTCCATTTCTTTTCCCAATTAGATGTTCGGCGAAGTTCAATATTCATTTTTTCTATGACTCTCTCATACTTGTATTTTCCTGTTACCGGAGTTGATGAGACAACATGAATAACATCATCTGCAAACTGTGTCACAATTGTATCATCATACTCTGGTTGAGGAAGGTCATTCACATAAATGTTGAACAGAAGTGGACTGAGACAAGAACCTTGTGGGACACCGCTGTCGGTATAAAAGGCTCTGCCGACCTGCCATGAAAGGTGGGAATGATTTTTCTTTCAGTTAAGAAATTATATATTACTCTGAGAAAAGTCCAGTTATGGTCTGGTAGGTCATTGAGTTTGTATATAAGACCATCATGCCATAAGCTATCAAAAGCTTTATGAACATCTCTGGTGGCAATTAAGGCAAGATTCCCCTGATGTTTTAGACTTGCTACAGTATCGAAAATAACATTTATTGCATGATTGGTACCTCTATGTGTTCTAAAGCCAAATTGTTTTTCAGTAAAAAAGTGATTAAACTCCATATAGTAGTTCAATCTGTTGGAAATGACCTTCTCAAGAACTTTTCCAGTGACTTCAAGTAAAGATATAGGTCTATAGTTCCCAGGTTGGTGGATGTCTTTATTGGGCTTACCAAGAAATATCATCATAGCAGTCTTAAAAACAACTGGAAAATGTCCTGAGGCCAAGATGGCATTAAAGATATTTACCAAAGACTGTTTACAATTTCTTCCAGGAGGCCAGGGGCTCTATTTTATTTGTTTCATTGTTATTCCAGAGAGAGTAAGACCATGTGGGCTCTATTTAGACGTTTCATTCTTCCAATAAAATTCCTGACTCATCTCTAGTAATGTACAGAAGATGAGGTAATAGTAAGCGGGTGGGTATCTTCAAGAGTTGAAGTATCGATGGAAGGTAGTGGTTGTAGATCATCCAAGTTCTCATCTCTCCATTCATTTACCAACTGATAATGATTATTGTTAAATTGACGACTGTTATTGTGGGAGAGAATTTTCTCCCATACATCACCCATCAAATTAGCCTGGTCCTGTGGATCGTCAAGTTTAATTTCAACATCTTCATCATCCTCATCAGTGAAGGTATGAACTAGGTAGTTAGGAGCCTTGTGCTTTGCCCCTAAAAGTTGTCGGATCTTACTCCAAAATTTTGCTGGTTCACGTTTATACTGATTAGCTTGAAGAACTAGAAATTTCCATATGTCCCGTTTGTGATGACTAATCATGTTAATTAATTCTTGCCTTAATCGGTGCAGTGTAGCTGCTGGTGGTTGTCGCGTTTGAAGATGCCTTCGACATTCTGCTTGATAATTTCTTAAATTGTCTCTAATTTCCCTAGTAGGTTTACATGGTTGGTATATCTTTGTGGAAGCTAATTGACAAGTTGCATTAGTAGCTTCAATTATTCGATTATGCAGGGACCTGATTGCATCATCAATTGCATTGGAAGGTAGATTTTCCAATGACACAATTTCATCCTCACCCAGATATGCCCTGAAGGGGTCAAATCCTAGGGTGTTAAGATTGGGTTTAGGAGGTACAGGTATTCTAAATGGAGAAGTTTGTAGTTGTATTATAACAGGGATATGGTCAGATCCTACATTTCCACCAGGAGATATACGACAGTGAAAGATGTCACAGTCTCTGTTTGTCAGTACTATATCTGGTGTCCCTGGATGAGGTCCAATGTACGATTTAAAGAATGGGCCTTGAAATGACAAGTTTCTAGCTGTCATGATATTAAAGAGTTGTTTTCCTTTTAAGTCACCCAGTGGAATACCAGCTCCACAGTTGAAGAGGGCAGGGTGATGAGCATTAAAATCTCCCGCTAGAATTGTTGGAATATTTCTGCTTAATATCCTATGTAGAGGAATTGACTCTATATATGGTTGTCTCGGGGGAAAATATCCAGTTACTATCACTAGTTGTCCATGAGACGTTGTCATTTCTATTGCAAGAATGTTATCTTCATCAACATGAATATTTTTAAATGTATAGCCTAATTTAACTAAGATGGCTACACCACTAAAGGGTCCTCTCGATTTCTCCACAGTAGAGTAACCACGTAATTTAATATGTTGATCAACTCTTGCAGCTGTCTCGCTCAAAAGTATAACATCGGGATTGTAATTATGTAGTTCAACCTCAAGAAGGTAACGTTTATTAAAGAAATGTTGAACATTAAGTTGGAAAATTATAATCCCCATTATTTCTTGCACTTCGCTCGTGTACTGCGGTCTGAACGCCTGCAAGTAATGTCATGTGTGGTATCCACACTATTCCTGCTGGACTCGTCAAGAGGAGGAGGGAACTTCTGCGTAGGTGCTTGTGTATAAAAAATGCCATCATCTTCACTAGAGGTAGTAATATTAACAGACTCATTAGAATCGTTAGAGTCCTCATCAGAAAACTGAGGTATGATATTCCCAGTTACAGGAAGCAGAGGCTCATGAGAGTTAATGGGAGACTGTGGAGGCTCCAAGGGAAAATTAGGTAGGCAAGGTGAGTTACCCTGGAAAAGTTCCTGTTCAACAGGATCAGCTTCAATAGCGGGAGAGTAGGCACCAATTTCTGGGGCATTGTTATGTTCAGGTGTTGACTTATCGGGTTGAGGGGAGTTGACAACCTGGGTATGCGAGGTGGGCGATCCCTGGGCCAGGGATGACTTAGGCTTATTTTTAGATGTAGAGTAGGGTACATACTTCTTGTTATGAGAAGGCTGGGTCATAATAGCCTTCACATTTTCTGGGATAGTGATGGGAGTGATCCCATTAGCCATTAACAGATCATTTAAAACCTGAGAGCAGAGTTGAATGTCACCACCTGCTATGTCTTTGGCCATCATATACATTAGTTGTGCTCTCGTCATATCCCCGGCTGTGGATACCTGAGACATAGATGAGACTGAACCTTGTTGTTGCGTTTGTGTATGTTGTAGGTGAGGGTTAGATTGGGGCGCTCCAAGAGGGGCAGAATTCCAAACATTGGAACCATTGGTAGAGACCTGAGGAGTCCCACTTGATCCAGGCAGAGCTGGGAAGGAAGTTTGGGACATCGTTGGTGGTGCCTGGGGAGTGGTCTTCTTTGAAGTGGACAGTTTCTTGGCTTCAATAATTTTCTGCATTTCTTTTTTCCTTTCAGGACAAATAGCAGAAACAACATGATGTTTTCCGTTGCAGAGGACACATTTGGGTGTATTTTTATTATTACAATCTCGATAAGAATGTTGGCCAGAGGAAATGCTACAAATTTGCCCTTGAGTACTGCATTTGTTGGTGTTATGACTGTCACACTGACAAATCGTTCAAGAGAGATTTGGTCAGATGTACATCTGGTGCCAAAACATTTGAAGCCATTTTGACACACAAGTTTGGCCTCCTCAGGTGTCTCAAGTATTAACTTTAAGGTTACCTTGTTGTTGTTAGGATTAGAGAATTTATGTACTTCTACAGCCCTAAATTCAGAATTCTCTGTATTAATGTCCTCAACAATTTCATTCACTGTGCTATGTTTCATGAAACTGTTGATTCTGGCCACAAACACAGTCCTCTGAGCTTGATAGCTCTCAGGTGCAACTGGGGTAACACCAGAAGTCTTCAGTTTTTCAAGGACATCATGCTTCAGCAGTTGAAGTAACTCTTCTTCCGAAGAGAGGAGAAGTACTGCTCCAGCGTGGGTTTGAAAAACATCCACTGGAGCAACAGTTGAGTTCGAGCAAATACACGTTAGAATTTCTTTCATTGACATTTGATTACCATCAATACGTAATCTTACACGTATCCTCGCCATGATGTCTAGGAAGGAACATCTGGCAGAGGAGTTTCTTAACAAAAAGGGATCTTTCCTTAATGTTAATCTAACACCTATTTCAGCTGACTTATGAAGGTCAGCCCCTAAGATAGCCTACCCTCGAGTAGTGAGGGGAAAGGGCCCAAGGCAAAGATCGGCCGGATTTTAAAAAAACCACACCGGCTACCGGATGGTCAAAATGCCTTGTGTTAACTCGCCAAAGCGAAGTTGCCGAAAAAGAAGAAGATAGGAAAGTCAGAAGGATAGCAATGTATGTAGTGTGTTAAGTGTGTGGGTCAGTGTTGATGTTTGGGTGAGGGGAGGATGGGGAAGGATGGGGGGATGGGGATGAGAGGGGTGAACAAGCAAGCAAGTCACCGCCTTACCCTCTTGATGGGATGGGGCTCGAAGTGGCTGCAAGCAAGTTTCCTCTCAGCTCTGATGAAGAACTACTCAGGATAACCTAAGAAAAATCTCGAGCAACAGTGTTCAGAGTTGCTCAGCTGAAGAGCAGGAACGACGACGTCTTCTCTCCACGGTGGCTGGGCTGCTTCTCTTGTATTTCTTGTCTTTGTCTTTTTTCAATGTACCCTATTCACTCTATTTCTTTCACTGGTCACACTATTGTTTCACTTTATTATCTTTCTTGGGTGACATGTGGCAACGTCACCTGAGCACCCACACTAGCCTGCCCACTCTGACTGCGCCACCACGTTTTACTTTCTAGATCACTTACAAAATTGTGGCTCTCCCCACACTTATGTGGCTCAGGCAGATTGTAAATTGCTTCAAGGAATTGTTCACTACCCTAACACACTTAACAACCCTTGCAGAACACTTGGGTAGCCCTCAAAAACACTTATATTCGTGGAGCACGGAAGGCGTGACTCGTGCACGCGGTGTCCCCTATCTGTCCACTCCTGCACTGTCAGTAGTGGAGTGACACTCATCTTACATCATGCTTCAAGGAGTTTCATATATACTCCAGCATGTCTAAAACAATGCTTGGACCTACAAATACTTTGTGTATATTTCTAGACAATAGTAGGTGACCAAGACAGGTGAAAATGTTCACCTGTCAGTGTGTTTGTGACAATCTGAGTACTATTTCAGTACTTAATATTAGTGTCAGAAGAAACACTGGCTATGAACTACTACAAATTGTAATTATCAGAACATAAAAGTTATATAAATTAAAAGCAAAAACTTGGCAACACTTTTGCAAACAGCAGGACTCCATGTTGCTGTCAGGTGAGCATCCAGTGCCAATTTTGCAGTTTTATATCTCAGTAAGTACTGATCCTAAAATTATTTTTTGGTCTTATTACACGGAAAATTGCCCTCTTTACCCTTAAACTGTCCAAACGTAGCTCTACGTTTACCTGCGTGGCACTCCGAATATTTTGAAAAATAAAAATATTGTTTTTTGTTTTTAAATTAGAGAGGGCAATTTTCTGTGTGGTATAAGTCCAAAAAAATTTTTAGGACCAGTACTTACCGAGATATAAGACCGCGAAGTTGGCTCTGCATGCTCACCTGACGGCAACATCCGGTCCTGCCGCTTGAGGAAGTGTTGCCAATTTACCTTTTTGTCTCTTTTTTTTTTAATTTATATAATTTTTATGTTCTGATAATTACAATTTATAATAGTTCTTGTGATTTCATAGCCAATCTTTGTTCTGACACTAATATTTTGTACGGAAATAGTACTCAAATTGTAACAATCACACTGACAGATGAACATTTTCACCTGCCTTGGTCATTTAGAATTATATACAAAGTATTTATAGGTCTCAGCAATGTTTTAGACACGCTGGAGTATGAAACTCCTAGAAGCATGGTGTTAAGACAAGGGTCAGAATGTTCCCTGCTGGAGGGAACCTTGCCTTTATATGTTTTTACTCTTGCACACAAACATGTCTTTGTATGTCTGTATGCCTGTCTGTCTGTCTGTCAGTCTGTCTGTCTGCCTGATCATCTGACTGCCTGTCTATCTGTACATCTGTCTATCTGTACATCTATCTGTCTGCCTAGCTCTGCTTATCTCTCTGTCTAGTTCTGCTTATCTGTCTCTCTGCCTGCCTGTGTGTGTCTGTCTTCCCATCTGCTTGTCTCTGTCTCAGGGAGCAGCTAGTAAACCTGTTGGTTAGTGGTGTATGTGTCGCTCCCTGATTGCTGAACAAGTGATACTGCTATTATTTGTGTCATGTTTGTTTATGTCTTATATCTACTTGGCCTGGAATTTTTGGGTTATCCTAGGTAATTTACATTATGTATAATACCTGTATTTATGAGTACATGTGAGAGACGGAGAGAGACAGAGATACAGATAGACAGTGATATAGACAGAGACATAGATACACAGAGATATAGACAGATATCGACAGAGATATAGACAGATATAGATAGATACAGACAGATACAGCCAAAGCCAGCCAGCTAGCCAGCCTAATACACAAGAATATAGGAAAGAACACTGCATCAGACCTACTGTCCCATGCAAGACAGGTCCATGCCACTCTCCGGCTTAGACCAATAACCCACCTAGTCAGGTCACATCCACTGAAAGAAGGAGCACGACATCTAACCCAGTAGCACAAGCTAGTCAGGTCGAACTCACACCCACCCACACCCACTCATGCATTTATCTAACCTATTTTTACTTTATCCTCTTAAAATGTCAGTGTTAATATGACATGACATCAGTGAATCACTGGTGTTTGCCATACTATTTGCTCTAGCTGGTGTTCAGTTGAACTGGTGCTCCCACAAGGTACTGAGAGATGGTCCTCGATTTTTTTTCATAGTGCACACACTGAGTGCACAGACCCATTCTTTAATATCTAGGCGACTCAGGCCTATCGCACCAAATTTGAAGGAATGAAAAATAAAACGGTGATCTACGTTTGGAGCCCACCGCATGTGAACGCATATCTACGTTCATACAGTTTAAAGGTTAATTAAAAAAATTCAAAATATTCGGAGTGTTAGGCGAGAGATCTACATTTGGACAGTTAATGGTTTAACCACATTAAACGTCTCTTATGTGCTGCACCCATACTTTTGTCACAAGATTTAAAAAAAAAAAATATTTATATTACGGTTGATGCTTGTGAAATGGGAATTGGGACAGTGTTATCCCAAGATTCTGGTGAGGGATGTCTGCAGCCTGTGGTTTACTACCCAGCCAAATACCAGGCCTATCAGCAGGCCTATTCCACCACAGAAAAGGAGGCCCTAGCCCTCATTCTTGTGCTGGAGCATTTTCACATGTTCTTAACTCTTTCACTGTCCAGACCCTCAGATCTGAAACATGTCCACACTGCCCAAAACTTTTCCAAAAAATAAAAAAAAATATGAAATGGTTGAGAATTTTTTTTCAGAACATAATAAAACAAAGTACAAAATCCGATAGAAAATTGATGAAATTACTCTTCATGAATTTTGCTGCATGAGCAACATTTACACATCAGCAATTTTGCCCACATTGAGTCCTATTTTAGGCTAACTACATTGTTCCAGTCAACCAAATTCTTAGCTATTTCACTAGTAAGTCTTCCATTTTATTGACTGAGCACAAGAAATCACCCAATCAAATATTTCAACTACCCAATCAAGTGATCAGAAATTGGAAATTTGGACAATTTCACACAAATTTCAAAATATTCCAATTTCAAAATAGGGTTTAGAATAAACAATGCAGGCATTCCTGGCACTAACATTTCCTCTGTTCATCAGTTACATTCCCAGGCTTTACACATGAAATTCATTTTGACTTTTTATTCACACAAAAAACTAAAAGATTTACTGTTATGCAATATTGCAATAACTGTATAAATAATATTAAGGCATTCATGAATGCATATTAGACCCACCAATTGATGTGTATTGGATGCGTGATGTGATTTGTTTACTTTTGATTATCAGTAAAAATCGAACATTTCTGCTACTTTGACCTCAATTTCAGGCTATTTTCAATTATGAAACCAATCAAAATCATCTCTACCTCTGTCCTACATCTTCTATTCTATCAAATGAGACCAAGAAACTGAGAATACAACCATAAAAAATCATACAAAAATACACTGAAAATTCGCTGTTTTAAATTAAAAACACTCGCATTTTTTTTTCTCATGCACTGCATTCTGCGTGATTTTTTTTATATGGTACACACTTATCACATAGACCTATTCTTTCATATCTAGGCCCAAATTTACCACTCATAGCTTATCTGAGTGAGTTGAGCTCATGGTATAGTACTATAGCACTGACAGTGACCTCAAAGCTGTAGTGCTATGGTACAGCCAGTGAAAGGGTTAAACAGCTTATCACATATGGTCACCATCTTTAGTGACCACAATCCTCTGATGTACCCTTTTCTCAATGAAAAAAAAGAACACTCTTCTTGTGAATTGGGTATTATGGTTGCAACTGTATAAACTCACCATATGCCACACAACTGGTAAAGGTAATATGCTCACTGATGCCCTCTCCAGAATTTAATTTGTTAGGACGTGTTGAAGAAAAAATGGGTAGTAAGCTCTTTTTATTCCCTTTATGGTCATAAAGCAAACTGTGAGTAAATCTTATAAGGCTTTTTAGTGAGGGGACACTTGCTTCCGTCCACAGGTGTCTTTAACATACTATCTGCTGTCTCGCTCTAAGGTTGTGTCTGACTTGGAAGTCCCTTTGAGTTCAACACAACCTAATGAGTTGGTTGGTTGAGAAGAAAAGTGGTTCCATTAGTATTTCATGTTGTGGTGGCACACTACCCATGGAGGATGCCTAGTTCTGGCGAAGAGAGCCCATTTTAGGGGTGTGTGGCATGCTAAGAGTGTGTTACATTTTATTTGGCATATGTCACACACTCATAATAAGCATGCTTCCTGACCAATGAACCAGGTACTAAGGGTATAAGAGTCAGGTGCCCCATGGTTAACCCTTTGACTGTCACAACTCCAAATCCTGAGGTGTCTCCTGGTGTCGGAAAATATTCTAAAAAATAACAAATTATTTTTTCTTATGAAACTGTTAAGATTATTTTTCTGATTGTTTTAGCCTCCAAAAAAATTTTTGCGATCAGTACTTACCGAGATACAGAGGCGTAAAGTTGGCAGAAAATGAGCCGTGTATGGCAAAAGCGGCGACTGCTACTCACCCAGTAAACTTTGGTTTACTTGCATTTGAAGTTTTTTTTTGTTTATTCACTATTTTATTTTTTCACATAACTTATGTGGCCTGTGAGACCAAAGTATGGTGCAATGTTCATGTATACACCCATTGAATGTAACACAATTATAACAAAAACACTAGTATCATCATATTGTTTACAAAAAATGTTTATTAATATTTTCGTATAATATATGTATACATATGTACAATCACTAGACACTTTCCTAGAACTGCTGCAGCTTGTGGAATTCTTTGAAACATGGGTGGATGCACAATGATGTTTTACACTCCTCACACATAAAACGAGTGTCTCTGCATTTTTGTGGGCATTTTGTGGTATGTGCACAGACATAACACTTCTCCTGAGCATTTTTCTTGAAAGTAGAAGCAGGCAGTGGTATGGGGTAGTGATCACCAGGCCTCAGACGAAAGGACATGTGTTGGTAATTTTGTGGGTGCTGGTCTATTGTAAGCGTTGTTCCTTGATACAGGTCCTCCATCACAAATCCGGCATCATTGGGACCTGTAGTGTGCCAGTTTACTGAGTTTGCCAGATTATAGAGTGGTTAGGTTAGAATATACTTAATAAAATTAACCAACTTGACTTATACAATGCTCATTGAACATCGGCAAAAACCGAATATTTCCGCTACTTTGTGCTCAATTTCAAGGTACTTTTTGTCATGAAAACAATCGAAATCATGTCTATTTCTGTAATATATCTTCCATTCTATCAAATGAGTCCAAAAAAATGAGAGTACAACCATAAAAACCATACGAAAATATACTGCAAAGAGGCGGCTAATGGCTGAGAAGGGAGCTCCCTTATTTATCGTCCATCTTTTTTATTTTTGTTGTATGTTAAGAAACATCTTTCCATCATACATTGCCCAAGTTTGAATGAGATAGTCCAACAAACTGAGAAAAAAAATATTTACCAAAAATCATATATGGCAAGCCCAAGCCAGGTATTGGAAATAAGTCACTTTGTCTGACTTTTTTGGGTTATCCTAGGTTCTCTATACATACACTGCTATGTATGATAATCTATGTAACTGTATTTGTATATACCTGAATAAACTTATTTACTTCTAGTCTGTCAACTGAGTACAAGAAACTGCCCATTCACTTATTTCAACTACCCAATAAAGTGGTCAGAAATTGGCAATTTGGCCGATTTCACAAATTTCAACAGATGCCAATTTCAAAATAGGGTCCAGAATAAACAATGCAAACATTCCTGGCACTAAAATAATATTTTCTCTGTTCATTAGTCATGGCTCCAGGCCCCTCTTATATTACTCTTGCTTACCATTTGGAATTTTTATTCACAAAAAAATAGAAGATTTACTGTTATGCAGACTGCTGCATTATTGTAATAATTGTATAAATAACGTCAACCCATTCTTGACTCCATATTGGAATTTGGACTGGCAGGCGGACAGGTATTGGACGGTGACGTCATTTGTTTACTCTTTGAGCTTCGCTGAAGAATAGAACATTTTCGCTACTGTGAGCGCAATTTCAAGGTACTTTTCGTCATGAAAGCAATCAGAATCATATCTATTTCTGTAATATATCTTTCATTCTATCAAATGAGACCGAAAAAATGAGAATATAACCATAAAAAACATACAAAAATATACCGCTAATGGCTGAGAAGTAAACCCCGCTATTTATGGTCTGATTTCTTTCATTTTTGGTGTACGTTAAGAAGTATCTTTCCATCATACATTGCTCAAGTTTCAGTAAGATAACCCAACAAACAACTGAGAAAATATAAGAATAATAAATAATAATAATAATAATAATAACAATAATAATAATAATATCTTTATTTACTACAATTACATGTACAAGGTATACAGTCCTAGCTGACATCAGGGACATACTACTATATAGAAAGCTTCTTGTTATGCAGAGTATTTCAAGAAAATTAGGTCAGTGTCCCAGGACAACACCCACACTAGTCGGCTAACACCCAGGTACCCATTTACTGATGGGTAAACATAGACAACAGCTGTAAAGAAACATGCCTTATGTTTCTACACTGGCTGAGAATTAAATATTTACCAAAAATCATATATGGCTAACCCAAGCCAGTTACTAGAAGTAAGCCATGTTGACTTTTTTGGGTTATCCTAGGTTCTCTACACATATGCTGCTATGTGTGATAATCTATAGAGAAAATAACTTTTTTGTTTCATGTTTATAGTGCAGTACAAGTGTATATCACAGCCCTGTGCTACACTCCATTTTCTCTAATATAAGCCCCCAAGACAGGGATAGGAGAATGGTGTTTGTATACCATATCCTCTTCATACCTCCGTCGAACTGCTCAGTGTTATGCCAAATATTATTTATTCTGGAGTATTTAACATGTTTTATGTTATTTATATTGTTTATTATGTCATATTAGATCAATTGTGATAGGCAATAAGCTGTAGTGTTGATATTAGCGTAATAATAAAGCATATTCTCCTGAATCAAAAGACTGAGCTCATGGCAACTGAGAGTGGCTTCAAAGCCACCTTATCTTTAATGGATAATGTACTGTGTCGGTGCTTTACATAATGAGAAGCATTTCTTTTATTCATTGGAACCGTGGCTAGGGCTAAAAGTAAGCAGGTTATAGCAATAAATGGAGAAAAAGAAATTGGAGTGACTTATGCAGCATGTAGCACCACCAAACAGTGCCAGCAGGTTGGTGTGGCGACCCTGGAAATTTGAAATTATGCTAGTCAAAATTAGTGCCGAATAACTGAAGGAACCGAATAACTAATTGCCGGATTTGTGATGGCAGACCTGTACTTGAATATTATTTGTCTGATACTGACAAACAAAATTCACCGTATTTGGGTTTGTTGTTGGTCTTCAACTTATACATATTATAAGCATTCAGCATGGAAATGTCAAGAAGATGGAAAGAGAGTTTTATGTACCACTTATAACTCTAGCGAACACAATCAGCAAACCCAATCTGCATGTCACATTTGTCCATTAAGCACATATTGAGGTTGTAGTCCATCAGAGCTGCAGGTTTTACAATGGGTTCATTGGTCTCTATTCTGTTTGCCAGTGTCTACCATTTCTTGTTGGTGAACTGATGTCAACAATGTAACATCACATTTGTCATGCCACCAAAATACCATGATGTCATTGGCAGCAAACACCTGAACTTCACCTCCATGAGTGCCTGTGTCAAACCTAGGCATATGTCTATGATTTCCATGCACTGTGCCACACACGTCTGTCATGTTCACTCGCAAGAAATCAGTGAGTAAAGGGCTTGTGTACCAGTTATCAGAATATAAAATATGCCCCTTACCAAGATATGGGTCCATCATTGTTCTAACCATATCACCAGAGATACCCAGTAACTTCCTGGTATCTTGCAATGTGTTACTGCCAGTGTACATAATTATATTCAAAACCAAACCACTTTTGCAATCACACAGTACAAATAACTTTATACCAAAACGTTTCCTCTTGCTTGGTATATACTGCTTGAATGACAGTCTGCCTTTGAACAAAATCAAAGACTCATCATTTAGGTACATGAACACATTCCTGATCTTATATAACCTGTCGCTTCTATCAGGCCTTGTTTTGTCTGAAAAGTGTAGCATACATAACAGTAGCACAAATCGACTCACTGGTATAATGTCACCAAAAGCTGGGGTTGAAATCAGGCAGTCTGTCGACCAGTATGTGTTGACACTGTGCTTATGCACATGTAGCATAAGCATTATTGTGGCAAAGAACAGATACATCTCTGCCACAGTTGTGTCCTTCCACTGGTGTAGCCGTGACCTTGGTGAAAGAACTGTGTTTGCCATGGTGTACTTGAAGTATGTATTGCTTTCCCTGACAATAATGTCCATCAAGGGTTCATCAAATAACTGAAACTATTCCAGTTCAGTGGCATTGTTCCCAAGTGTACATGATATCCATATACCACTTTGTATTTCATCAAAGTGACGGGGATTGGGAACAAAACTGTCACCTTGCTGCCAATCCCAGATGCAGTCTGCTAGTAAGTACTGAACATTTATAGGTACTATAGTTGTGGTTGTGAAGGTTGTAGTTGTGCAGGTTGTGGTTGTGGATGTTGTGGGAGTGTGGGGGTGATTGAGAGTGGTTGTGGCTGTGCTGAGTTAGCAGCATGGCAATAGCATGGCTCGCTGCTGGTGCCACATGACTCTTGTTGCCACTGCCACCACCACCACCAGCAACTGCTGCCCCACACACATCATTCACCCCCAATGTAACAAAATCATCATCTTCACTATCAGTCCATGGTGTAGGGCCATGGGATGTACTCCAAGATTTACTCCTTCCCCTTGGAACAGCACATGGCACACTACCAGAACACATGCTGTGTCATATATACTGCTGTTTCACTGGAGAATATTCACCCTCACTGTCGCAACTAGAACTGCTTTCAATAGATTGGAAATCACTATCGCTATCACTTTCACTGCTCAAGTCTGAGTCTTGTACATGGGCAAATAGTTTCCTCTTTCGTCTTGGTACAGGTCAACATGAGACGGCCCAGCACCAGAGGTGGAAGGTTGCGAGTTATCTGGATTTTCATCACTAATTACGTTATCCTGGGCACTGTTTTTATTGACACCCTCTCCTAAACCATGAAATTCACTTTCATTGGCACTTCCATCACTATTAGAGCTATCACTTGGGAACAAAAGACCTCCAGTCCACTGAGGAGTGAGGTACAGTAGTCCCTCGACCAACGCTATTAATCCGTTCGAGAGAGGTTGTCCTTAGCCGAATTAATTTTCCCCATAAGAAATAGTGGAAATCCAATTAATCCATTCCAGACAGCCAAAAGTATTAAAAAAAAAATTTTCCCTACAAAGAAAAGAATGAGACATGCACAATAACTACATAAATAAATGCTAAAATGACACTTACCTTTATTGAAGAGTACTGATGAGTGATGAGACACTGTTTTTCTTGAACACTCTGGGATTTTCAGAGTGATACATGAAAAAAAAGGCTTCACTTTGCAATCCCCACTAGCATTACAACAAAACATGAGAATTAGCCTGTCTTTCATAGGCTTGTGTCCTGGGAGTGCCTTTTCTTCCTGAGTAATGTAGGTCCTGTTTGGCATTTTCTTCCAGAACAGGTCTGTTTTGTCATAACTGAACACTTGTTAGGGCGAAATTTTTCAGCTTTGCCATGCCTTATCACACTGTGTATGCCCCTACAATTCTTAAATCTCTCAAACCAACCTTTGCTGGCCTTAAAGTCACCAATATGAGCACTAGTTCCAGGCATTTTTTCCTGTTCACCTGGGTGTTAGTTGACTGATGTGGGTTGCATCCTGGGGGACAAGATTAAGGACTCCAATGGAAATAAGTTAGACAGTCCTCAATGATGCACTGACTTTCTTGGGTTATCCTGGGTGGCTAACCCTCTGGGGTTAATTGTTTCTCAATATTGTTTCTTGTTAAGCCATACCAACAACACTCTCCACATCTTCGAGTAGTACAGCTGACAGTGGTGCAGCAGCAGCTGACTGTGGTACAGCAGCAGCTGACAGTGGTACAGCAGCAGCTGACAATGGTGCAGCAACAGCAGCAGCTGACAGTGGTACAGCAGCAGTTGATGGTGGTACAGCAGCAGCTGATGGTGGTACAGCAGCAGCTGATTGTGGTGCAACAACAGCTGACCGTGGTACGATAGTATTTCAATAGCATTTCTCACTCTTTTTACCACAGGGTTGGCACTAGAAGCTTTCTTTGGGCCCTTGGTGGTTTCTTTAGCAGTTACAAGCACTAAAAACAATGGAATAATACAAAACCATCTGCCCTGGCTTGTAAACAATGGCACACTAGCTGAAGGCAGGGCAGCTGAGGCGCTCAGGCTGGACAGCGGAAGGTGGACGCATTCAGGGCGAATGTCCTTACCTGAGTTTTTCACCATTGGTCGAGCCAATATTTTTACCCAGAAATGCATCGTTAGGCAATTTTATCATTAGATGATGCCAGAGTTGGTTGAGGGTCCACTTCACTTCTTACCGCAAGACATGATGAAAATGGACTACCAAGATGGTGTTCCCACAGCCGGGTACCAGACCTGTCCGGCAGTCTGCTTTGTCCGCGTCCCCACGCGGGCGCCATGAGCCAGTCTGGTTTTGTTGATGCCTGAGTGAACACTAACCTGCACTCTCATTCAAACATTTTATGATTATTTCATTGTGTTTAGTGCTTGTGGGACTGTGAAATAAGCTATGATGGGCCCAAAGAAACTTGCTAGTGGTACCCCTGTGATAAAGAAAGTGAGAAACACCATAGATGTGAAGAAGGAAATAATACAGAACTATGAGAGTGGTGTGAGACTTGTTGAGCTTGTCAGGATGTACAGAGGACTGTGGACAGCTATTTTGTGAGACAGAAACAGACGACTGTGGACAGTTATTTTGTGAGACAGAAACAGAGGACTGTGGACAGTTATTTTCTGAGACAGAAACAGAGGACTGTAGACAGTTATTTTCTCAGACAGAAATAGAGGACTGTAGACAGGAGGGGGATTCCCCTTCCAAACACTAACCCCAACTCCCTCTCTCCTCCTCCCTATCTTCAGATACCATCACCAATCTTCAATAAAGATAAATAAAAATGTTATTTTATATGTTTGTTTAAATTTATTAATACATAATTGAACACTATATTTGTTGTGTGTATGTAAAACTATAATTAACCCGTAAACGGTCCAAGCAGATCTACATTCACATGTGTAGTGCTCCAAAAGTAGATTTACGTTTTTTGACATATTTTCAAATATAACAAAAAAAAAAGTAAATCGAAGTTTTTTTTACACATTTTCAAATGTAAAAAAAAAAAAATCTACTTTTTTTACATACTTTCAAATGTTGAAAAAATGTATATATACGTTTGGACCGTTTACGGGTTAATCTCTATAAAATGTATTTTTTTTTTGTGAATATTTTTTGGGTTTCTGGAACAGATTAATTGTATTTCCATTATTTCTTATGGGAAATATTGCCTCGCTTTTCAGACTTTTCGAATTCAGAACTAGCTCCTTGAATGGATTAAGTTCGATATTTAAGGTTCCACTGTATAAATAAGTAAGTTTATTCAGGTATACACAAATACAGTATCGTAGATTATCATACATAGCAGCATATGTGTAAAGTACCCAGGATAACCAAAAAAAGTGACTTACGTATTTCCAATGGGGTCCTTTTATATTTACACTTAATATATTTACTTTTATACTTACACTTTTATATTTACACTTACCTTGGAGGAGATGTTAGTTTAGTTAGTTTGATGAAGGAGATGCTGACAGAGGTTTAGGGTAGTGGAAGATAGCAGGCCAGCGTATGTTCAGCGGATATACACAAATCCAACAACATTGGAGAGTTACTTTCGTATCATTTTTCTATCGCTTACTAGCATAACTTACTTGTTACACTGTTAATTCTACACTTCGTCGCTGGCTGGCACTATAGCCTTTATCGATATCTGCTGCTTTAGTATCGTGCATATCGTAGAATCACTGACTCACTACAGAAGGCACAGTCTCCCCTCTCTCTTCCCCCTCCACTTTGGTACTTTGCTACGAGTTTTTTCTTGAATTTTATTGAGTTTCTTTCCTTCTTTATTACAGGGCTGGCACTAGAAACCTTCTTTGGGCCCATGTTGGCTTATTTAGTGGTCACAAATACTAAAAACACTGGAATACAAAATATATCGCAGGTACGTGTGGAATCGACCGAAATGGCTTGTAAACACTGGCACAATGGCTGTTTACCTGGAGTTTACCTGGATAGAGTTCCGGGGGTCAACGCCCCCGCGGCCCGGTCTGTGACCAGGCCTCCTGGTGGATCAGAGCCTGATCAACCAGGCTGTTGCTGCTGGCTGCACGCAAACCAACGTACGAGCCACAGCCCGGCTGATCAGGAACTGACTTTAGGTGCTTGTCCAGTGCCAGCTTGAAGACTGCCAGGGGTCTGTTGGTAATCCCCCTTATGTGTGCTGGGAGGCAGTCGAACAGTCTCGGGCCCCTAACACTTATTGTATGGTCTCTTAACGTGCTAGTGACACCCCTGCTTTTCATTGGGGGGATGGTGCATCGTCTGCCAAGTCTTTTGCTTTCGTAGTGAGTGATTTTCGTGTGCAAGTTCGGTTCTAGTCCCTCTAGGATTTTCCAGGTGTATATAATCATGTATCTCTCCCTCCTGCGTTCCAGGGAATACAGGTTTAGGAACCTCAAGCGCTCCCAGTAATTGAGGTGTTTTATCTCCGTTATGAGCGCCGTGAAAGTTCTCTGTACATTTTCTAGGTCGGCAATTTCACCTGCCTTGAAAGGTGCTGTTAGTGTGCAGCAACATTCCAGCCTAGATAGAACAAGTGACCTGAAGAGTGTCATCATGGGCTTGGCCTCCCTAGTTTTGAAGGTTCTCATTATCCATCCTGTCATTTTTCTAGCAGATGCGATTGATACAATGTTATGGTCCTTGAAGGTGAGATCCTCCGACATGATCACTCCCAGGTCTTTGACGTTGGTGTTTCGCTTTATTTTGTGGCCAGAATTTGTTTTGTACTCTGATGAAGATTTAATTTCCTCATGTTTACCATATCTGAGTAATTGAAATTTCTCATCGTTGAACTTCATATTGTTTTCTGCAGCCCTCTGAAAGATTTGGTTGATGTCCGCCTGGAGCTTTGCAGTGTCTGCAATGGAAGACACTGTCATGCAGATTCGGGTGTCATCTGCAAAGGAAGACACGGTGCTGTGGCTGACATCCTTGTCTATGTCGGATATGAGGATGAGGAACAAGATGGGAGCGAGTACTGTGCCTTGTGGAACAAAGCTTTTCACCGTAGCTGCCTCGGACTTTACTCTGTTGACGACTACTCTCTGTGTTCTGTTAGTGAGGAAATTATAGATACATCGACCGACTTTTCCTGTTATTCCTTTAGCACGCATTTTGTGCGCTATTACGCCATGGTCACACTTGTTGAAGGCTTTTGCAAAGTCTGTATATATTACATCTGCATTCTTTTTGTCTTCTAGTGCATCTAGGACCGTGTCGTAGTGATCCAATAGTTGAGACAGACAGGAGCGACCTGTTCTAAACCCATGTTGCCCTGGGTTGTGTAACTGATGGGTTTCTAGATGGGTGGTGATCTTGCTTCTTAGGACCCTTTCAAAGATTTTTATGATATAGGATGTTAGTGCTATTGGTCTGTAGTTCTTTGTTGTTGCTTTACTGCCCCCTTTGTGGAGTGGGGCTATGTCTGTTGTTTTTAGTAACTGTGGGACAACCCCCGTGTCCATGCTCCCTCTCCATAGGATGGAAATGGCTCGTGATAGGGGCTTCTTGCAGTTCTTGATGAACACGGAGTTCCATGAGTCTGGCCCTGGGGCAGAGTGCATGGGAATGTCATTTATCGCCTGTTCGAAGTCATTTGGCGTCAGGATAACATCGGATAGGCTTGTGTTAACCAAATTCTGTGGCTCTCTCATAAAAAATTCATTTTGATCTTCGACTCTCAGTCTGGTTAGCGGCTTGATAAAAACTGAGTCATATTGGGACTTGAGTAGCTCACTCATTTCCTTGCTGTCATCTGTGTAGGACCCATCTTGTTTAAGTAGTGCCCCAATACTGGACGTTGTTCTCGACTTTGATTTGGCATAGGAGAAGAAATACTTTGGGTTTCTTTCGATTTCATTTATGGCTTTTAGTTCTTCTTGCGATTCCTGACTCCTATAAGATTCCTTTAGCTTAAGTTCGATGCTTGCTATTTCTCTGACCAGTGTCTCCCTACGCATTTCAGATATATTGACCTCTTTTAGCCTCTCTGTTATTCTTTTCCGTCGCCTGTAAAGGGAGCGCCTGTCTCTTTCTATTTTACATCTACTCCTCCTTTTTCTTAGAGGAATAAGCCTTGTTCATACATCGAGTGCCACCAAGTTAATCTGTTCTAGGCATAAGTTGGGGTCTGTGTTGCTTAGTATATCTTCCCAGCTTATATCGGTTAGGACTTGGTTTACTTGGTCCCACTTTATGTTTTTGTTATTGAAGTTGAATTTGGTGAATGCTACCTCGTGACTAATCTCATTATGTCGGTCTGGGGCTCCACGCATACATGTCTGAACCTCAATTATGTTGTGATCTGAGTATATTGTTTTTGATATGGTGACATTTCTTATCAGATCATCATTGTTAGTGAAGATGAGGTCTAGTGTATTCTCCAGTCTAGTAGGCTCTATTATTTGCTGGTTTAAATTGAATTTTGTGCAGAGATTTAAAAGCTCGTGTGAGTGTGAGTTTTCATCAGAGCTGCCTCCTGGTGTTATTACTGCAACAATATTATTTGCTATATTCCTCCATTTTAGATGCGTTAAGCTGAAATTCCCCAGGAGCAAGATGTTGGGTGCAGGAGCTGGAAGATTTTCCGGACAGTGGTCAATTTTTAACAGCTGTTCCTGGAATTGCTGGGACAATTGTCCTCATCGCCTCCGAGCCGTGTGGACGAGCTGCGCAGACGCTCCTGTTTGAGTTTGTTTTGCGCAGTTTACCTGATTGAGCTGCCCCTAGCGTTGGTTGGTGGAAACTTTATTTTCTCCAACATGGCGCTGAATAGCAGAAGAAGAATCAACACTGTCTGCATTGAGATGATCCGTGGTGCTGTCACAGGATCCAACATGGATTTATTATTACCAGCGATCATTCGCGATACCTATGGTATAGCAAATGAGGAGATATGTGGTGTCGCATTAAATGGAATGACAAGAATCTTCGTTAAGATGACGTCTGCACAAGTCTACGAGGCAGTGGTCGACAAGTATCAGGAGACCATCATACAGGTTAATACAGCTGTGTCGGTGAGACTTCATGATGTATCTCGACATTACACCTGGGTGAAAATCAGGAATGTGCCTTTTGAGGCGACTGATTTTGATATTACCAGTGAACTGCGTACTTATGGGACGGTTCACGTAGCCACAGCAGGGAGATGGGCAACTGGACCGTATGCAGGTGCGCTGGAAGGCGCGTATACAGTTAAAATGACTCTTCGGCACCCTATTCCTTCATATATTGTGTTGAAAGAATTAAGGACTCAAGTCTATGTAACGTATGCGGGGCAACAACGTACGTGTCGGCTATGTGGGTCATATGACCACATCGCGGCGCAGTGTGAGAAACGAAGTGGGTACCCGGCACAACAGCAACGGCAACAGCAGCAACAGCAACAGCAGCAACAGCAGCAACAGCAGCAACAGCAGCCAGTGGACGAGGTTGGCGATGAGCGAGAACAGTCTCTTGCTACACCGCCCCAACAACGGTTGTCATGGAGTGAGGAGGTAGACAAAGAAAAGGAGCTTGAATCGCCAGTTGTAACGCTACAAGGAGAATCTCAGTCATTGGACATACATAAGGTTTTTGAGGAGAGACTACCTAATATGGGTGAAGAAGTGGCGGCGTCTTTGGTAAAGGCGTTGGATGACTTGTTAGAGGAATCGGTCCTAGATCAGGTGGAAGACCCAGGCTCAGTTCTGGGGAAGGCTGTGAATGATGGTATGGCAGAAGATGACGGTTTGTCGACGAGAGAGTCTACAGGATTGAAGGTGCATGCAGTAGAGGTGGAGGTGCATCAGGACGGTGCTTCTGATGTCAAAATGCAGGTGGAGGGCGGGACACGAAAGAGGACTGCAGCATCATCGGATTCTGATGATGTGCTAACTCCTGCCCAACGCCCTGGGAAAAAGTCTTGGGTGGAGGTACAGAAGAGAGGGAATGGTGAACCCAAGGATCAAGGGATTGCAAAGGTGATTCCCAACAAAGGGGGGAGGGACAGAGGTGTTGCAAAACGAACTGGGGTAAAGTCAATGCCGGGGACAAAAGGAAAACCCATTTGTTGAATTCAAGTGTTTTACTATAAATATTAACGGGTTGAGAGCTGAGAGGAAGCTTAAGTGGTTTAATGAGTATTTGGTGCGACTTGGTGTGGATGTGGTATTCTTACAGGAACATAATTTTAGGCCTGGTTATGAGTTGGATATGAGTGGTTATAATGTGTACATGGAACATGGGACGCGTTTGAAAGGTGGGGCTGCCATTTTGGTAAAGGAAACTAGCCCGTTTATAGTAAGGCGTAGTGAAGGGGGGGAGGGGAGGGTAATTAGGGTGGATGGAACTTGGGGTAGGGTTCCATTAGTTTAGTATGTGTATATGGTCCGGCTGAGGGTGACGTGAGTATTAAAACTAAATTTGTTCGGGACGTGCTGGTCTATTTTTTACGTGGTTTACCGAATGTTGCAATAATAGGCGGAGATTGGAATTGCGTGATACGTCGTAAAGATGTGGAGCCCAGAGGTGCGGGGTGTTGTTTGGGTATATTGGGGGATATATTGACCGGGGTGGGGTTAAAGGATGTGTGTGGGGGGGGAGGGATGGTAGAGCATACCTTCATTAAACGAGGTTATGCGGCGAGGTTGGACCGAATGTACGTGCCTTGTGCGGTTACTGTGCGGAGGGTGGATGTGATAGATGTGGTTTTTTCCGATCATAGAGGAGTGGTAATAGATGTGGATATTGAGGGTGTGCCTCGGAGGGGTCCATCATTTTGGAAATTGAATGTAAAGTTATTAAAGGAAGAGGATAGTCTTTTGTCTTTTGGACATATGTGGGATCGTTTAGTGGTAGAAGCTCCAGGGGATGTTGCCATGGTTAATTGGTGGGAAACAATAGCTAAAAAACGTATTAAGGAATATTATATTAATCGAGGGAAGAGATATAATCAGTTACAATACGGTTTTCAAAAATATTTAGAGGGGCAGTTGCGCGAATGTTATGCACAAATTAATGCTAATTATCCTGTTATTGAAATTGAAAGTTTGAAGGAAAATATCCGGAATTTACAAAATGAGAGGTTTGATGGGGAAAGGCTTAAGGGCGGGATTGAGGAGGTTTTGTGGGGAGATCGGCCGTCGGCGTGTGTGTTGCGGAGTCAACACACACGTCGCAAGGCAATGGAGTTAATGGGGTTGAATGTTCAGGTAGGTATGCAAGGGTATAAAGTGGACCAGGTGTTGACGACGACTGAGGGTATGAGTGGGTATATTGATGCTTGGGTTAAGTTGAAAACGCAATGTGTGGGAATAAGTGAAATAGCATTACAGTCAATTGGAAGGTTTGTGCAGTGTGAGTTGACAGAGCATGATCGATTCGTTTTGGAAGGGCCGATAACGGAGTGCGAGACATGGGAAGCTTTATCCGGGGCGCAATTAGGAAAGGCACCAGGAATTGATGGGTTGCCCAGTGACTTTTATCTCCAAAATTGGAGCGTTTTAAAAGAATTTTTGTTAAGATTATTCAATATCATTAAGCGGGATCGGGTTTTAGGGGCACAGCAGCGGATGGCTGTGGTCGTTTTAGTGCCTAAAGGTGAGCCATTAACAGTTAAAGACTATCGTGCTATTTCGTTATTGTGTGGTGATTATAAGATTTTTGCAAGAATTTTAGCTAACAGAATAAAAAAGGTCCTGGGTAAAGTGATCGATAAGGGACAATATGGGGTGCCGGGAAGGTCTATGTATGACGGGCATGGTTTGATTAGAAGTTTTATTGAAGAAAGAGTAAAATTGGGAGTGGGGGGGGGGGGGTGTTGGCTATAGATTGGGAGGCGGCATATGATAGTGTAGAAAGGGAAGCGTTATGGAAGATTATGAGATGGCAGGGGTTTGGAGAGGAAATTATATCATGGGCCAAATTAATGTATCAAGATGCATCCTTGCGGGTGCAGGTAAATGGAAGGTTAGGAGAACAAATTCAGATGAGCAGGGGTCTACGTCAAGGTTGTCCCCTTTCACAAATATTTTTTGCGTGTTTACAGGATCCCTTTTATAGAGGAATTAGGGTCTTATTGGCAGCAAATGGGGTTGGTGACGAAAGGGGTGGGGGGGCTGGCATTGTTGGATATGTTGATGACACAACGATTTTAGTAAGTGGTAACAGGGATTTGCCTCGGGTGGAAAAGTTAGTAAATGTTTTTGAAAAGGCTTCTGGCATGTCAATTAATAAGGAGAAAACGAAGTATATGGATCTTGGAGATAGGTTAAGTGAGGAATGTGAAGTAGTTGAAAGGTGGAAAAAGGTGGACCAATTACTGATATGTGGGATCGTTTATGTAAGTGATATCAAGTTAGCACAACAAATAAATTCAGTGCGTATTGTAGATGGTGTACTGAAGCGCCTCAGTGGTTTACGAGCTGCACACTTAACTTTGCATCAAAGAGTAATTACAACGAATGTCCTATTATATAGTAAACTTTGGCATGTAGCAGCAATATATCCGATACTTCGTAGTGAGATACAAAGGTTACAAAAGCGCGTTTTTAGATTCATTTGGGGTACTGGAAGCGAATGGTTAGGTAGAGCGGTTGTCACACTCCCGGTTGGCCGTGGAGGGCTGGGTCTTATAGCTGTTGAAAAGAGGATTATGAGTGTGTATTTGAAACGTAGTTATAAGCGGGAGGGGGGGGCGAGGGAAGGCGGACTTCATAAGATACGTCAGGATATGCAACGGTGGTGGGTGGGTAGGGAGTTCATAATAGGTGAGGCAATGTTACGGGTCATCATAAACATGAGCGATCCTTCACATATTAAATTGGGAAACCTTGATGGGGTGGAAGGTAAGGCAGTGGTAGCAGTGGTAGAAGGGGTTTATCCGATGTATGATTGGCGTAATATCTGGGGGCGTTTGAACAAATTACGTTTAAAACCTAAAGTACGAGAAGTAATGTATAGATTTTTACATGGGATCTTACCGTCTGGAATGGTTTTATTCCATAAGAGAATACGGGAGGATGGGATATGCAAGGCTTGTGGTGGATGGGAGACTGTTTTCCATATAGTGTATTTTTGCGAATGTATTGAACTAATAAGGGTTTGGTTGGGTAAGGTAATAAGGTTAGTGGGAGGGGGGGGGTTATATTTTATTGAAAAACGCAATACATAGTTATACTTGTAGACAATGTAAGCAATGAAACGTATCCATTATATATAACAAAAGAAAACTCCACATTCCCTACCGTAGCACTAAACTTATACATAAGAACTAAACTAAAGACAGCCCACAGCTTCATATACAGGTGGGTTTATTACATCCAAAATTGCAACCATAAACACAATATGCAATATAACCCAAAGAATGTCACAGGTATTGACATTTTACATAAAACTGTATGTACGAAGACATTCTCAATTATCCAAAAATTCTTTACACACTTATTATTGTTGTATATTAAACTTCATATCAAATACATAATACGTAACACCTCAATAATTACGAAACAAATAAAGGTTAGAAAATAACAATCTCCACACCTCACCACAGAAAAACTAAACACAGTATAATATAACAAATGATTCGTCCCACCTCACTTCCATACACTACATTCATCCCACCTCACTTCCATACACTACATTCATCACCACAAGCGAACTTACACAAACACGTATATTTAGTAATATTTTTCAAATATAATTTCCAGTTTTAAGTAACAAACTTCTTCTACTATATAATGAAATATACATAGTCATTACTATTAAACATTAACTTAAACTAGACTATATTCTTATTCTACAGACCGCAGCATTTCTTGCCTCACCATCCTAACACTACTTAACACATTGTACATGAACACGTCCTTATATACCCATCACTCGTCAATAATATTCATTGAACTTCACCGAATACCAATATACAACCCATACTGAGTACATGAAATTCTCTCTTACATACTGCTATATACACTTGATGTATGATAAAAATCACACACATTACATTATCTCATTATTAGCAGTACATTTGGTACACAGACATATTTATCACGCCCGTATGTCCGTTGCTTAATACAACCACCAATCCTGTTAATACATTACAACATATTTCAAATTTAACTTATCCATAACATACATCAGTATACCATTCTGAGTATGACCGTATACTTTTCACATGCACACAAAATATTGCTCATTTCCATATCCATAAAAATCTTAACTTTTCCCTTACAAACCACCACAAACTTACTTAAAACACACTCCACAACTACCCTGCCTTTTTACACCATATCATGGAAACTCCTCATACATTCCCAAATTCTGAGACGAGCCCGATGCAACCCCTGAAAATCCAAACACATCCCCCCCCCTTCTTTTTTTTTTTTTTTTTTTTTTTTTTTTTTTTTTTTTTTTTCTTTCCTTACTCCGCCAACAAACCTCTGACATTCATACTTCGATATCCTTCAGGAAAAACCCTTTCCCATCTACTTCCATATATCCCCCTATTACGACTAAGTGTTTTGTACATTGTTGCAGCCAATACCTTCTTTCGCACCATCCAATCCCCATTACCCCTCATGGCCCATGATACGAAAACAAAATCAGTTATGATGTACACCAAAGCACGCTGCACAGACTCTTCCACACCTCCCACATCTAAACTCAATGCCCTTAATACCGATATCCCTCCCCCACCCACCCTCCTCAAAATCCCACCCATCCACTCCCGTATACACTCCAAATTTTTACAAAAATATACTACATGAAAAGCTGTCTCCCTATCCCCACACACCCTACATACGTCCTCCACCATCAACCCTCTCTCCCGAAGCACCGCACCAGACGGCAATATTCCATGAAGGAAACGAAACATTACCTCTCTCACTCTTGGTCTGATGCGCACCAACCGCAACCTTACCCAAATGTCTCCCCATGCATACATTGGGTATATGCCCTCAACATTTGCAATCACCCTCACCCCTACAGCACGCTCCAGAACACCTACCCGTATCCTAGACGGATCTCTAACATACAATAAAGCTCGCAGCACATCCTCACACTCTCTCATCTCTGATCCTACCCACCACCTTCGTGCCTCCTCATATAATGCTTGCACACCCTTCCCCACACGACCTTCCACTCGGAGAAACCCCCTCTTCAAATATATACACTTAACCCTTAATCTTATATCTATTAAACCCAATCCACCTTTGTCGACCGGTAGCATAACAACACTTCTACCCAACCAATCACACCCAGAACCCCATATATATCGAAAAACCTTTTTTAGCATTCTAGTTATGTCCGGTCCTGCCAACGGATATACTGCTGCCACATGCCAGACCATACTATATAACATCACATTCACCACTATTACACGTTGATGTATCGTCAAATGCAAGGGTCTCAAAACATTTAACCTACCCACCAACCTATCCACTGCCCTCCCAGAATTAAGCATCCGTGCCTCCCCGGCGTTGCCCATATAAATTATCCCACACACCTTTAGTCTATCCACCACACACCAACGCACAGCTGTTTCCCATCGCGCCCTCCCTACCCAATTCCCTAAGACCAACAATTTCGATTTCTCCACATTCACTTTTAAACCTGTAACACCTTCAAAACCACCAATTACATCCTCCACCTCATGTAAACTTTCCTCCCTGCTCATTAAAATTGTTGTATCATCCACATACCCTATTATTCCCATCCCACCATTCTCCACACCACGTACCACCCCTAAACATCGCCCCACTGCCCTATAAAAAGGGTCCTGTATACAAGCAAACAACAGTTGAGACAGAGGACAACCCTGCCTTATGCCTCTACCCATTGAAACCCACTCACCCAATTTCCCATTCACCTGCACACGTACACCTACCCTATTATACAAAGTCTCAATCCAACGTACCATCTCTTCCCCAAAACCCTGCCTCCGTAAGATATGCCACAGTGCCTTTCGTTCTACGCAATCATACGCAGCCTGCCAATCCAATGCTAAGACACCTCCCCCCCTTTCATTCTCCCCCTCCATACTTTCCACAAAATCTTTTATTATTCCATGTCCCTCATACATCGTCCTTCCCGGCACCCCATACTGACCTCTCGCAACAACTCTATCTATCACGCACTTCAGCCTGATCCCCAAGATTTTTGCGAATATCTTATAATCAGCACATAACAACGACAACGCCCTGTAGTTCTGCACTGTAGTAGGGCCTTCCCCTTTTGGGATCAAAACTACTACTGCGGTACGCTGCAACTCACCCATCCTCCCCTCACTTTTCGTCACATTCATCAGGTTCACTAAAAAATCCTTCAACACACTCCAATGCTTCACATAGAATTCACAAGGTAACCCATCTATACCTGGCGCTTTACCTCTCGCCATATTCTCCAAAGCTCTCCATACCTCCCCCTCTTCAATATCCCCTCCCAATGCCATACGATCACTTCCACTCAGCACACAAGATACATTCTCTCCCAATCTCTCCAAATCCTCACCGTTCACTCCTACACTCCGCAAATATTTTCCAAACCAACTATCCATAAAACCACTCATACCCTCAGTAGTTCTCAACTCCTGACCCTTCGTATACCCACCTAAGTTCTCGTGTACTACCAGCTTATCAATTTCCATTGCCAACCTGCGTCTCCGCTGTCCCCGTAACACACAGGCTGACGGCCTGTCACCCCAAATCGCCTCCTCTAACCCACCTTGTACCCTCGCCTCATCAAATCTCTCATTGTGCATATCCCTTATCTGCCACTTTAATGCTTCAATTTCCTCCATTGGATACACACCTGTCACAGCACCCCTCTGATAACAACCCTGCAACCGCCCCTCTAAATACTGTTGAAGCCCATATGTCATCCATGCCTCATTCTTTCCCCTTCGCACATAATATTGCCTGATCCTCGTCTTCGCAACCCCATCCCACCACCCCAATAAATCGCTTGCACTCTTACCCCCACCCCATAAGTCCTCCCACATACTGTCAAAATCCCCTCCCTCCACCCCCTCACCCAGTAGTCGTACATTCAGCTTCCAGTACCCCAAATATCTCTTAGGCAAACCGTCCCAATTTAAATCAGCATAAACCGCCCTATGATCTGAATAAACGACATTCACCGTCTGCACCCGCGTCACCCTCACTCCCCTTGTCACATACAACCTATCTAATCGTGCAGCATATCCCTTTCTATGAAAAGTGTGCTCTATCTCGCAATCCCCTCCATCAACTATATCCCTCAATCCCACACCTCTCAATAGATCCCCTAAACCTGCCAAAAAACACCCTGCCCCTCTCGGTTCCACATCCTTCCTGCGCACCACACAGTTCCAGTCGCCACCAACTATTGTCACTGACGGTAATGACCGCAAATAATATACCAATACGTTATTCACAAATTCATTCTTTACCCTTACATCATTCTCAGCCGGCACATACACACAAACGACTGCCATCCGCTCACCTCTCCACCACCCATCTATTCTTAACACACGACCCCCCCCCCCTTCACTCCTAAGAACAACAAACGGGCTCGTCTCTCGGATCAGGATTCCCACCCCTCCCTTCATTCGCTCCGAATACATCACAAACACTCTGTACCCATCCACCTCCAATTCCTTTCCCAGCTTGAAATTATGTTCCTGCACAAAAACAATGTCTATAGCATAACGTCTTAAAAATCCCTTTACCCACAGACGCTTCTCACTCGCACACAATCCATTAATATTCACTGTCATGCACCGGAAACCTACTTATGTGATTTCACCCTCTGCCCCTGTTCACCTTTCACTGACACGCTTTCAGTGTGTCTGCTTCGTCCACTTTTCTCTCCACTGCCCACTGGTGGCTTCCCCTGATCCAACACCTTACCAGGCGTACCTTTAGCACTCCCACGCACCACATCAACCCACGGCTTTTTCCCCGGTCTCTGTGCCGGGGTTAAAACATCATCCGAGTCGGAATATGTCGCCGCCCTCTTACGGTTGACACACTCTGCATCCATTTCTAACTCACTGGATGCCTCCCTGTGAATCTCAGCAGTCACCTCAATCACTTCCACCACTCCTGGCGAGTCATCTGCCATGTTCGCCAATCGTCCAAGTTCCTCATCTTCAATCTGCACAGTACTCCTCACCATACTCAAGTGATCCTCAGAAACCTGCTTCTCAAAGGATTTTTCCTGCACGTTCACCATTAGGCCTCCCTCTACCCGCACGTCACCAATCTGCACAGTCTTCCCGTTCTCCAAGGCAGATGCCTCACTTCCCACTAACTGTGACAGT
This sequence comes from Cherax quadricarinatus, assembly GCF_038502225.1. NCBI lineage: Eukaryota > Metazoa > Arthropoda > Malacostraca > Decapoda > Parastacidae > Cherax > Cherax quadricarinatus. The sequence goes on along the minus strand of NW_027196179.1, from coordinate 32,295 downwards.
GATGGGCTGGTACCCACCAGTGGCAGCTCACGCTCCACTTCCTCACTCCAGGAAGTGCCACTTCTATGTACAGGTGCCTCATCAGCATGACCCACCTCTGGTTCTGGCTCTTTCACCATCTCACTACCTAGGTCCTTTCTCCGCTGCCATCTCCCACACTGGGCCGCCATATGGTCATATGCACCACATAACCTACACGTCTTCTGCTGCCCAGCGTAGTACACCATTACCTGTGTCCTAAATGCGTCCAGTATGACGTAAGACGGGATGGCATGCCTCAACTCCATCTTGATCGTGAACGTACCATCCGGCAAGCCGGCATACGCCCCATCCGTCCATTTACCAGCCATAGCCAGGTGTACAGGTCCATACTGTTCAAATACATACCGCAGATCATTCTCGTCCGCCTCAAATGGCACATTTCGGATTTTCACCCATGTGTAATGCTTAGACACGTCGATTAGGCGAACACGTATCGCTGAATTAACATCCACGCTCCTGTCCTGGTACTTGTCAACCAGCCGTTCATACACTCCAGCTGAACTCAGCTTGACGAAAATACGATAGGCACCATTTAGTGCCACACCATACAGTTCTTGATCCGCAACACCATAGGTGTCACGGATAATTTGCGGTAAAAGCACTTGTGCAGACTGAGGCGTTATTGCACCACGCAATAATTCAATGCACACCGTGTGCAAACGCCTTCTCACAGACTGCGCCATGTTGTGAAAATATGTCTCCTCCAATGGCCAGCAGAGGGCAGTAGTCACACGTCCGCACTCTGCGCAGGTCAAGCGGCGAATCAGAGGGGGGGGTTTGCAGGTGTTGAGGGTTTTAAGCTTAGACATAGGTGGGGTGAATCTGATGGTAGAGAATGCGGTAGGGTATATAATTACAGATTATATTTATATGTCTTGGGCTATGAGAGGAGCGAACGTGTGTGAAAGAATTAATGCATTAACAGCAACTTTTTATAGGACAGTGTAGAAATAAGGAGGTGTATGGGGGGAGATGGGAGAGGGATTTAAGTGAGGGTTATAGGAATTTCACTTTACGGGATTTACGGGAGTTGAAAGGCAGGTAAGGGGGATGAAATGGGCTGGTTTCCTAGAATGGGCGGTAGCATGATGAGTTTGATGAATGTTATATGAGGTATGGCTGGGGTGCAATTTTAACATTATTTGTTCCGAGTGTTTCAAGTACAATACAGTTATATTTGGAATTATCGACTTATAACTATGTATGTGTATGTGTGTATATATATGCATGTGTTGTATGTGTGTGTGTATTTGTGTATGTATGTGTATGTGTGTATGTATGTATGTATATATGTATGTGTATGTGTATGTATGTGTATATATATATATGTATATGTATATATATATGTATATGTATGTATATGTATGTATTGTATGTATGTTTACTTTCTTGTATATACCATTAATGGTTTTTCTCATGAACATTTTCAATGATATACAATACATATTTTCTATGAGCATTTATGATTTTGATACAATGTGTAAATGTCAAAATGGCTTTTTATGTTCCAGTTTAATTTACAATTGTATTTTTGTAAGCACAATTGATTTGGTGCCAATAGAAGTATGTAGTTTAAGAGTTTTACGAACCTTGAAGTTGTAAGAATTGGATGAAGTTATTCATGGTTGAGTTGACGTAATATTATAACTGACGTTGTAAGTGATTGTGTTTTAAAAAAAAAAAAAAAAATTGCTGGGATGTTGCATCCGGAGGCTTGTAGACTACCGCAATGACTAGGTTTTGGTTCTCGACCTTTACTGCTTGTTATGACCAAGGTCATAATGTGATTAATTTATATGTATTATCCACTTAATATTATACTCTGGGTTTCTTTAATATTAGCTAAATTAAAGATTCCACTAGTTTATAATATTATCTGATTTAGGAATATACCCGGGTATGATGTATATATATATATCTTGAGTAATGTGTTAGATAGGTACTCCTGGCTAAGGTTTATAACAAGGTATCTCCATTGGTGGGTAGTTTGCACCGCTCTACCCTCTCCCCCTTTTGACGAGTTGATGTCATGAAGGAATTTACTGTATATGGCAGTTCACTCTCTCTGCTGACTCAGTGTGCATTGACTGAGCTACCCTCCTAGTACTCCGCCTTATTCTCACTTGGATAGAGAATTGGGTTATAGAAACTCCTGATCCAGCTTGTGGTTTATTGTGAAGTCTGCTGACAATCATATACTGTTATCTTCAGGTTACGATGTGACGACCAGTGTCAAGCTTAGAACTTTGTGATATATTCCTTATGCCAGGGAGTTACTCAGAAAAAGTGTTAATTCTCAATATATGTACTTGCACACAAGTAATGTTACTATTGAGGAAGCGATAATATTCCTCTGATCATTGTCAAGTGTAGTGACCATATTGACATGTACATTCTATTTAAGAGTTTTCTTGTGTGAAGGAAAGTTTCTGACAGTGATATTTAATAGATATTTATGAATATCTAAAGTATTTAAGCTTTTAAATAAAAAGAAACTTGAAAAGACTGAGTAACTATTATTTGTGCCTTACATTTCTAAGTTTGGAAACATATCCTTTCATTCTATGAAGTGTGTTGTTACGGAATGCACTAACCTGGCTAAAGATTAAGATTTGAACCGTAACAAGTGGGGGCCTGTCCGGGAGCTTTGAACTTCTTGACCATGGATCGTGACATATCACAGTTGGTGAAGGACCTGACTCCAGATACGCTGAAGACTTTACCACTACAACAATGCTGGCAAGTTGCTAGATATTTAGGAGTTTCATATAACAATCGTTATATAGCGAGTACTGTCCGTTCTATAATACAGAACATACTGTTTTCTCAGCCCTCTGACACTGTCCCGAGGTTGGACTCGCATGGCAAGACACCCTCGGAGGAATCTTTGTCCCTTGGAGTAGCTCATTTGGTGGCTTCATTTGAAGGCCTCACTTTGGGAGCAGAGGCTATGTCTCGGGACAACGTACCACCTGATTCGTGTAATGAGAGCCCATTAGCTAGCCCTGGTCATGTGGGGGCGACCGGAGGTGGAGCTCGTCCCAAGCTTCGCCTAGAGGGACTCTCTCCTCCCACTCCTCCAGTACCTTTGACTCCTCTCACACTCGAACACTTTCAACGTCTGGAACATCTTATAAAGTTGCAAACAGAGCAACTGGAATCCCAGCGCCTGCTGTATAAAGAAGAGTTCGAGAGGGAAAACATCAGATTCGAGAGGCAAAAAGAAGAAAAGAGTAAGTCGCCTGCTACTCAAACCTTGACCTTTGACCTGCACAGGGCTGCCTCATTAGTGCCCAGATTTTGTGAAACAGACTTGGACACTTACTTCGACACATTTGAGAATCAGGCACGAGGGATGAGATGGCCTCGTGAACATTGGGCTACCTTACTTCACACCACACTTAAGGGTAAGGCTCAATCATGTACTGCAGCTCTCCCGTATGATAAGTATGCAGATTACGAGGCAGTTAAGAAGATCATTTTAAAGGAGTATGACTTACTTCCTGTAAGTTATCAGAGCACCTTCCGCTCTCTACGAAGACTGCCCGGCCAAACCTGGGTAGAATTTGCCCGGCAAAAGAAGGTGGCTCTAGAGCGATGGTTGAGGTCATCTGGGTGTGATACTATGGAGCGTCTGATGCAGTTGATCTTGCAAGAAGAATTTCAGAACTCTCTGACGGGCGATGTACGCTCCTTTGTTATCGAGCACCAGACTGCAGATGTGTTGGCCTCTGCTTCTCTAGCTGATCACTTTGAGATAACCTCTCAATTGACCAAGGAAAAAGGGTCTAGAGAGAAAGCCAGGTTATGTTCTCCTAAGAGTCAGTCTTTCTCTCCTAGGAAAATGGATCAGCAGACCTCTCCTCCTCATTCAGCAAAAGCCTACTCGAATGTCGTCCACAGTAATGGTAAAGGAAAACCATCTTACGAGGGAAATGCATCAAGAAGAGGCCCAACTTGCTCTTATTGTCAGAAACCAGGCCATTGGAGGCGCTCATGTTTCCAATTAAATCGAGACCGTAGGCGGTCAGGTTCTGAAACATTACCTGTACAGATGACGTCTTCCTCAAAATCGAAGTGCCTAATTCCCTCTGAGTTGTTCGCAGACAAAGTTTCGGAAGCCATGTTGCCTTACTTCTTTAAGGGTAAGGCTGGTGTTACAGAGGACCAAATGGTGGACATAGTATCCTATCGGGATACGGGAAGCTACCTGACCTTACTGAGAAAAGGAGTACTTCCTCTAAATGATGACACTTATATTAACCTGGATGTTTTGCTAGAAGGTTACGGTGGCACTATCACAAGAGTACCCCTTCATAAGGTATATGTGAACGTAGATTCATATCAAGGTGAAGCTGTTGTGGGCCTTTCTGAAACTGATTTTCCCATTAAGAGTGTAGATCTATTGGTGGGAAATGATTTAGGAAGAGGAGGAATTTGCCAAGAACCTTATGTTATAGAGAAGTTCTCTGGAGAGAATTATGCCATTGAAGGGTGTAAGGAAGGTCCTCGTCTATTCCCTCTTACAGCCATAACCAGGGCTATGGCTAAGAATTTGGAACCACTGCCTACTCCTGATGAACCCTCAGATTGGGGTTTGGATGCTCTGTTCAGTGCCAGTGATCAACAAGAAGTCGAAAATCAGCCTCCAAAATCCCAAGTGGTAGATTTTGCCCCATTACGGAGTAGCGATTTTAATCGTGAAAATTTAGTAAAAGAACAGCTTGAAGACCCGTTGTTGAAACAGGCAAGGGATCAAGCGCTTACTGAGATGGAAGCTGAGGGTAAGGAAGAATGTTTTTATTACTCTGACGGTATCCTGATGAAGAAATTTCCGTCGACTTCAGCTAATTCATGTCTCAAGCCAAAACAGCTTTTGGTTTTACCTGTCCGGTTTCGGGAGTTAGCATTGGAAGTGGCACATTCTAGCCCCATGGGCGGACACTTGGGAATAAGAAAGACTTTAGGAAAATTAGCCCGATATTTCTTCTGGCCCAAGATGAAGGATACCGTGACTGAGTACTTGAGAAACTGTGCTATTTGCCAGCTCATTGGGAAGCCTGCGCATAAACCTCCTCCTGCACCCCTCTTGCCTATTGCCGTAGAAGGCGAACCCTTCTCTCGGCTCGTAATAGACTGTGTGGGACCTCTCCCAAAAACTAGGCTTGGCAATCAATATCTTCTTACGATAATGGATACGACTACTCGGTATCCAGAGGCTGTGCCCCTTCGCAAGATTAGTGCCAAGGCTATTGTGAGAGTCCTATTTAGATTCTTCGCACAGTTCGGATTCCCTAAGGAGATTCAATCTGACAGAGGGACGAATTTCACATCAAAAATTTTCCGTGAAGCTATGTCCAGGGTTGGAGTTAAACCCATTGTTTCAACAGCATATAGACCCCAAACCCAGGGTGTCATAGAGAGGTTTCACCAAACCCTGAAGATCATGATGAGGGCATACTGTGAGCAGTTCTCAACGGACTGGGATGAAGGTATTCCTTTCCTCCTCCTTGCCTTAAGAGAGAGCGAACAGGAGAGTTTAGGATTTAGTCCTTTTGAACTCATTTATGGTCATGCGGTCCGAGGACCGTTAGTAATGTTAAAGGACGTATGGTCTGGGAAAATGGAGCCTTCTTTATGTTTATCCCCCTCGGCAATGCAAAAACACTTGGCTTTTACTCAGCAATTGGCCGCTGACAACCTCCGACAAGCTCAAAACCGTATGAAACAACATTATGACAAGACTGCTGTTGAGCGTTCATTAAATGTGGGAGACAAAGTTTTAGCTTTAAAGCCGGTGCCAGGCCATACCTTGCAACCCAAGTATGAGGGTCCAATGGAGGTGATTAAGAAGCTGAGTAAGGTAAATTACGTGGTAAGAACACCAGGAAGAAGAAAGTCGACCCGAACTTACCATATAAATCAGCTAAAGAAATACTACGAGGGACTTGTTCCTGTGGCTGCGGTGAGGTCACCGGAAGGTGACTCGAGTAAAGAAGATTGTTCACGTGGAGTAGAGATAAGACTGAAGAACTCGGAAATAATGGAAACCTTAGATGAGTATCTCGGTAACTTAGAAAAGGAAAGATCAAGTGAAATCCGAGACTTGATTTCCACTTATGGAAGTCTCTTTGGAGATATCCCCAGACAGTGCACCATGGGGATCCACGATGTTGACGTGCAAGGAGCTGCTCCGATTAAACAAGCTCCATATAGAGTCAGCCCACTAAAGAATAAAGCGTTGCGGGAGGAAATAAGTTTCTTGTTCGATCATGGTTTGATTGAACATAGCAAAAGCCCTTGGGCTTCACCGTGTGTCCTTGTACCCAAGTCGGACGGTTCATTTAGAATGTGTACCGACTATCGGAAAGTAAATTCCCTAACAGTGCCTGACGGATTCCCCCTTCCCAGGGTTGACGACCTAATAGACAGCGTTGCCAGTGCTAAGTATGTCAGTCGTTTGGACCTCCTGCGTGGTTATTATCAAGTGCCTTTATCGCCTCGAGCGCAGGAGATTTCTTCTTTCACCGTGCCTGGAGGCCTGTTCAACTACAGGGTGATGCCCTTCGGGCTCTGCAACGCTGCCTCGACCTTCCAGAGGCTTATGAATCGGCTAACGTACGACTTGGAAGGAACGGAAGCCTACCTAGATGATCTAGTAGTATTCAGCGATGACTGGCCTCAACACCTGATTCGGCTGGAAGCTCTCTTGAAAAGGCTAGATGAACACCATTTTACCGTCAACCTTGCCAAGTGTGAGTTTGGTCAGGCCCGGATAAAATATCTGGGATTTAATATAGGGCAAGGCACGGTTGCCCCCGTTAATGCAAAGATTCATGCTATTGTGGATTTTCCTGCTCCACAGGACAAGAAAGGTGTACAGAGGTTTCTAGGGATGGCCGGTTACTACCGCCGGTTTTGCCCTAATTTTTCGCAAGTGGCAGCACCGCTGTTTGAACTTACAAGTTCTAAAGTTCCTTTTAAATGGACGACTACAAGTGAGTTAGCCTTTACTCGTCTAAAGCGTCTACTTGGTTCCTCTCCAGTTCTACAGAGTCCGGTGTTTGACGTTCCCTTTACTTTACAAGTGGATGCCAGCGAGTATGCAGTCGGTGCTGTCCTTCTACAACCTTCCTCCTCTTCTGATCTTTTACACCCAGTCTGTTATTTTTCTGCAAAATTGAAACCCCATCAATTAAGTTATGCAACCGTTGAAAAGGAGGCACTAGCATTGGTCTTAGCCTTGGAACACTTTGAAGTCTATCTCGGGACTACCCCTCATAAAATTAGAGTAAAAACAGATCATAATCCCTTAACCTTTTTAAACACCATGAAGGCTAAGAATGCTAGAATACAAAGATGGTCCCTTAGGATACAACCTTTTTCTATAAGCATTAACCATATTAGAGGAGCTGATAATGTTATTGCTGACACTCTGTCCCGTCCTTAAGACATGTAATTAAATTTGAATTTATAAAAGAGGATTTGTAGTGCACTTTTATAGGTATGTATTTGTTTAATGCATTTTCTTAATGCTATTTGTTTACTTACAGTTATCTGATTCTTGTAACCACTGAGGAGACCTGTCACGTAAGCCACCATATGGTATCCAGAACTTATTTCTGTGGTGGCAGTCTCCTGTTGTCTTACCCTGACTTCTCCTGCTACCAATGGTCACTTAAGGCCTCTTTATGAGAAACACCTCTATCAGAAGCTCTGGTTACGTGGTGTCTACACATACGTGGTTTGGCGACACCAGACTTTTAATTTTCTTGTTGGAGAAGCAACATTTGTCATCAGGGTCTTTGTCAGAGGAATGACTTGTATTCTGGCTTATATTCTGTTTTTGAAGTCCTCTTTTACGGCGAAGTTTAGTCCCCGAAAGGGGGGGGGGTGTTATGACCAAGGTCATAATGTGATTAATTTATATGTATTATCCACTTAATATTATACTCTGGGTTTCTTTAATATTAGCTAAATTAAAGATTCCACTAGTTTATAATATTATCTGATTTAGGAATATACCCGGGTATGATGTATATATATATATCTTGAGTAATGTGTTAGATAGGTACTCCTGGCTAAGGTTTATAACAAGGTATCTCCATTGGTGGGTAGTTTGCACCGCTCTACCCTCTCCCCCTTTTGACGAGTTGATGTCATGAAGGAATTTACTGTATATGGCAGTTCACTCTCTCTGCTGACTCAGTGTGCATTGACTGAGCTACCCTCCTAGTACTCCGCCTTATTCTCACTTGGATAGAGAATTGGGTTATAGAAACTCCTGATCCAGCTTGTGGTTTATTGTGAAGTCTGCTGACAATCATATACAGTTATCTTCAGGTTACGATGTGACGACCAGTGTCAAGCTTAGAACTTTGTGATATATTCCTTATGCCAGGGAGTTACTCAGAAAAAGTGTTAATTCTCAATATATGTACTTGCACACAAGTAATGTTACTATTGAGGAAGCGATAATATTCCTCTGATCATTGTCAAGTGTAGTGACCATATTGACATGTACATTCTATTTAAGAGTTTTCTTGTGTGAAGGAAAGTTTCTGACAGTGATATTTAATAGATATTTATGAATATCTAAAGTATTTAAGCTTTTAAATAAAAAGAAACTTGAAAAGACTGAGTAACTATTATTTGTGCCTTACATTTCTAAGTTTGGAAACATATCCTTTCATTCTATGAAGTGTGTTGTTACGGAATGCACTAACCTGGCTAAAGATTAAGATTTGAACCGTAACATCCTGCCAGTTTTTTATTTTCCTTCCTGGCACTAAAAAACCTCTCCCTCTTGAGTGGCTGTGGCTACCCAGGTTTTCCCATGGCCTGGATGTTTTGTATCTTTTTGTCCCCTTTAGATGGTGTGCCTGGCAATTTAAGTTATAGCACAGTCTTTCCTGTACTGATGAGGTACACATTTAAGGGTGAAGAAGCTTACAGGAAGGGAGTTTGCATTTTCCTGTTGTCATCTGGGCACGGCATTTTCTAGGGTGGTCATACTTGCACGTCCTGTCTGTTTTTCCAGATTTCCCATGTCTGCAGATACCAAGTGCATAGTATGTGCACAGGCTTGGTTTCCGTTTGCCTTGGGTTTCTGTGACTGTATTCCCTGTTGGTGCATGTTTCCCTGTCTTATTCCTATCCTCCCTAGCGCCAACAATGGAGCTCCCACCAGTTGTTTTTGGTAACATATCCTCACTATTGCTAGTGGAGTCCTCTTGTTTGCTATTTCCTGTGGTATTTCTAGTTTGCAATATTGGTTTTATCTTATCTTTGACTACACTTGTTTCCCCACTACGGCTCCTGTCCCCTATGAGGTCATTAATGTATTCATTCCTGTGCATAATTCCCGACTTCTTGGACAAAATCTCCAGCTTCACCATTACTGTCTCCCAGGACAGCACCTCCAGCTTCACCATTACTGTCTCCAGTGTGGGATACACCAGATACCTGCCAGGGGAGACATGCGGGACAGTGTGGGAGACACCAGATTCCTGTATGGCAAGACACGTGTTTCAGTGCGGGAGACATCAGATACCTGCCTGGGGAGACATGTGTGCCAGTGTGGGAGGCACCAGATACCTGCCAGGGGAGACATGTGTGCAAGTGTGGGAGGAACATGGTGCCTGCCTGGTGAGACACGTGTGCTAGTGTGGGAGACACAAGATACATGCCTGGCGAGACGTGTGTGCCAGTGCGGGAGACACAAGATACCTGCATGGGGAGACATGTGTGCTAGTGTGGGAGGCACATGATGCCTGCCAGGGGAGACACGTGTTTACCTGGAGTTTACCTGGAGAGTGTTCCGAGGGTCAACGCACCCGCGGCCCGGTCTGTGACCAGGCCTCCTGGTGGATCAGAGCCTGATCAACAAGGCTGTTGCTGCTGGCTGCAAGCAAACCAACGTACGAGCCACAGCCCGGCTGGTCAGGAACCGACTTTAGGTGCTTGTCCAGTGCCAGCTTGAAGACTGCCAGGGGTCTGTTGGTAATCCCCCTTATGTATGCTGGGAGGCAGTTGAACAGTCTCGGGCCCCTGACACTTATTGTATGGTCTCTTAACGTGCTAGTGACACCCCTGCTTTTCATTGAGGGGATGGTGCATCGTCTGTCAAGTCTTTTGCTGTCGTAGTGAGTGATTTTCGTGTGCAAGTTCGGTACTAGTAACTCTAGTTTTTTCCAGGTGCATATAATCATGTATCTCTCCCGCCTGCGTTCCAGCGAATACAGGTTTAGGAACCTCAAGCGCTCCGAGTAACTGAGGTGTTTTATCGTGTACTAGTGTGGGAGACACAAGATACCTGCCTGGGGAGACGTGTGTGCCAGTTCGGGAGACACAAGATTCCTGCCGGAGGAGACATTTGTGCCAGTGTGGGAGACACAAGATACCTGCTTGGGGAGATGTGTGCGATTGTGTGAGACACCAGATACCTGCCTGGGGAGACATGTGTGCCAGTGTGAAAAACACGAGGTAAATGCCTGTGGAGACATGTGTGCCAGTGTGAGAGACACCAGATACCTGTATGGGGAGATGTGTGTTAGTGTGGGAGACACCAGATACCAGCCTTGGGAGACATGTTTGCTAGTGTGGGAGACATCAGATGCCTGCCTGGGAAGAGATGTGTGCCAGTGTGGGTGACACAAGATACTTGCCTGGGTAAACATGTGTGCCAGTGTGGGAGACACAAGATATCTGACAGGCGATACATGCGTGCCAGTGTGGGAGACACCAGATACCTGCCTGGGGAGACAAGTGTGCTAGTGTGGGAGACACAGCATACATTCATGAGGAGACATGTGTGCCAGTAAGGTAGACACCAGATACCTGAATTGGGAGACATGTGTGCCAGTGAGGGAGACACAAGATACATGCGTGGGGAGACATGTGTGCCAGTGTCCGAGACACAAGATACCTGCATTGGGGAGATGTGTGCCAGTGTGAGACACCAGATACCTGGTTTGGGAGACATGTGTGCCAGTGCGGGAGACACCAGATACCTGCCTGTTGAGACATGCGGGCCAGTGTGGGAGACACAAGATAACTGCCTGGGGAGACATGAATGTCAATGTGGGAGACTTCAGATACCTGCGAGGGGAGACTTGCGGGCCAGTGGGAGACCCCAGATATCTGTATGGCAAGACACGTGTGACAGTGCGGGAGATACAAGATACCCACCTTGGGAGACATGAGTGCAAGTATGGGAGACAGCAGATACCAGCCGGGGAGACATGCTTGCCAGTGTGGGAGGCATCAGATACCTGCCTGTGGAGACATTTGTGCCAGTGTGGGAGACACCTGATACCTGCCTGAGGAGACATGTGTCCAAGTGTGGGTGACACAAGACACTTGCCTGGGGAGATATGTATGCCAGTCAGGGAGACACATGATACCTGACTGTGTAGACATGTCTGCCAGTGTGGGAGACACAAGATACCTGCCAGGGGAGACATGTGTGCCAGTGTAGAAGACATAAGATACCTGCCTCGGGAGACATGCGTACCAGTGTGGGAGACACAAGATACCTGCTTGGGGAGACATGTGTGCCAGTGTGGGAGACACAAGATACCTGCTTGGGGAGACATGAATGCCAGTGTGGGAGAGAAAAGATGCCTGCCTGGATGGGCATGTGTGCCAGTGTGGAAGACACCAGATACCACCCTGGGGAGACATGTGTGCCCGAGTGGGAGACACTAGACAACTGCCTGGGGTGACATGAATGCATGTTTGGGAGACCCCAGATAACTGTCAGGGGAGACATAAGTGCTAGTGAGGGAGACAAAAGATACCTGCCTGGCGAGATATGTGCCAGTGTGGGAGACACAAGATAGCTGCCTGGGGAGACTAGTGTGCTAGTGTGGGAGACACAGCATACCTGCCTGAGAAGACATGTGTGCCGGTAAGCGAGACACTAGATACCTGCATTGGGAGACACGTGTGCCAGTGTAGAACACAGAAGATACGTGGCTGGGAGACATGTGTGCAACTGTGGGAGACACAAGATTCCTGCCTCGGGAGACCTGTGTGCCAGTGTGGGAGACAGAAAATACATTCCTGGGGAGACATGTGAGAAAGTGTGGGAGACACAAGATACCTGCCTGGAGAGACGTGCGTGCCAGTGTTGGAGACACCAAATACCTGCCTTGCGAGACATGTGTGCCAGTGTGGGAGACAGAAAATACATTCCTGGGGAGACATGTGAGAAAGTGTGGGAGACACAAGATACCTGCCTGGAGAGACGTGCGTGCCAGTGTTGGAGACACCAAATACCTGTCAGAGCAGACATGTGTGCCAGTGTGGGAGACAAAAGATACCTGCCTGTGTTGATATGTGTGCCAGTGTGGGAGGCACATGATGCCTGCCTGGTTAGACACGTGTGCTAGAGTGGTAGATCCAAGATACCTGCCAGGGAAGACGTGTGTGCTAGTGCGGGAGACACAAGATGCCTGCTTGGGGAGATATGTGTGCCAGTGTGTGAGACACGAGATTCCTGCCTGTGTAGACATGTGTGGCAGTGGGGGAGAGACCATGTACCTGCCTGGGGAGACATGTGTGCCAGTGTGAGAGATACCAGATACCTGCCATGGGAGATTTGCGGGCCAGTGTGGGAGACACTTGATACCTGTATGGGGAGATATGTGTGTCAGTGTGGGAGACACCAGATACCTGCCTGGGGAGACATGCGTGCCAGAGGGGGAGACACCAGATACCTGCCTGTCGAGTCATGTGTGCCACTGACGGAGACACCAGATACCTGCCAGGGGAGACTTGCGAGACAGTGTGGGAGACAGCAGATACCTCTATGGGGAGACATGTGTGTCAGTGCGGGAGATACCAGATACCTGCCTGGGGAGACATGTGTGCAAGTATAGGAGACACTAGATACAAGCCTGGGGAGACATGTGTACAAGTATGGGAGACACCAGATACAAGCCTGGTGAAACATGTTTGCTAGTGTGGGAGACATCAGATACCTGCCTGGGGAGATATGAATGCCAGTCAGGGAGACACAAGATACCTGCCTGGGGAGACCTGTGCCAGTGTGTGAGACACCAGATACCTCCCTGGGTAGACATGTGTGCCATTGTGGGAGACACAAGATGTCTGCTTGGTGAGATGTGTGTGCCAGTGAGGGAGACACAAGATACCTGCTTGGGGAGACATGTGTGGCAGTGTGGTAAACACCAGATACCTGCCTGGGGAGACATGTGTGCCAGTGAGGGAGACACAAGATACCTGCTTGGGGAGACATGTGTGCCAGTGTGGTAAACACCAGATACCTGCCTGGTGAGACATGAATGCCATTCTGTGAGACACAAGATACCTGCTTGGGGAGACATGTGTGCCAGTGTGGGAGACACCAGATACCTGCCAGGGGAGACTTGCGGGCCAGTGTGGGAGACACCAGATTCTTGAATGGGGAGACATGTGTGTCAGTGCGGGAGACACCAGATACCTGCCTGGGGAGACATGTGTGCAAGTATGGGAAACACCAAAAACAAGCCTGGGGAGATATGTTTGCTAGTGTGGGAGACATCAGATACCTGCCTGGGGAGACATGTGTGCCAGTGTGGGAGACACCAGATACGTACCTGGGGAGACATGTGTGCCATTGTGGGAGACAGAAGATATCTGGCAGGGGAGACATGCGTGCAAGTGTGAGAGACACAAGATATCTGCTTGGTGAGATGTGTGTGCCAGTGTGTGAGACACCAGATACCTGCCTGGGGAGACATGTGTGCCAGTGAGGGAGAGACAAGATACCTGCTTGGGGAGACATGTGTGGCAGTGTGGTAAACACCAGATACCTGCCTTGGGAGACATGTGTGCCAGTGAGGGAGACAAAAGATACCTGCTTGGGGAGACATGTGTGCCAGTCTGGGAGACACCAGATACCTGCCAGGGGAGACATGTGTGCAAGTATGGGAAACACCAAAAACAAGCCTGGGGAGATATGTTTGCTAGTGTGGGAGACAACAGATACATGCCTGGGGAGACATGTGTGCCAGTGTGTGAGACACGAGATACCTGCCTGGGGAGACATGAGTGCCAGTGAGGTAGACACAAGATACATGCTTGGGGAGACATGTGTGCCAGTGTGGGACACACGAGATATCTGCCTGAGGAGACATGAATGCCAGAGAGGGAAACACAAGATACATGCATGGGGAGACATGTGTGCCAGTGTGTGAGACACGAGATATCTGGCAGGGGAGACATGCGTGCCAGTGTTGGAGACAAAAGATACCTGCTTTGGGAGATGTGTGTGCCAGTGTGTGTGACACCAGATACCAGCCTGGGGAGACATGTGTGCCAGTGAGACACACAAGATACCTCCTTGGGGAGACATGTGTGCAAGTGCGGGAGACACAAGATTCCTGCCTTGGGAGATGTGTGTGCAAGTATGGGAGACACCAGATACAAGCCTGGGGAGACATGTTTGCTAGTGTGGGAGACAACAAATACCTGCCTGGAGAGACATGTGTGCCAGTGTGTGAGACAAGAGATACCTGCCTGGGGAGACATGAGTGCCAGTGAGGGAGACACAAGGTACCTGCTTGGGGAGACATGTGTGCCATTGTGGGAGACACGAGATATCTGCCTGGGGAGACATGTGTGCCAGTGTGGGAGACACCAGATACCTGTATGGCAAGACACGCGTGTCAGTGCGGGAGACAACAGATACCTGCCTGGGGAGACATGTGTTCCAGTGGGAGACACCAGATACATGCCTAAGGAGACATGTGTCCAAGTGTGGGTGACACAAGATACTTGAATGGGGAGATATGTATGCCAGTCAGGGAGACACAAGATACCAGCCTGGGGAGATATGTGTGCCAGTGTGAGAGACACAAGATACCTGCTTGGGGACATGTGTGCCAGTGGGAGACAACAGATACATGCCTAAGGAGACATGTGTCCAAGTGTGGGTGACACAAGATACTTGAATGGGGAGATATGTATGCCAGTCAGGGAGACACAAGATACCTGCCTGGGGAGACCTGTGTGCCAGTGTTGGAGACACCAGATACCTGCCTGGGTAGACATGTCTGCCCGTGTGTGAGACACAAGATACGTGCCAGGGGAGACATGTGTGCCAGTGTTGGAGACACAAGATACCAGCCTGGGGAGATATGTGTGCCAGTGTGAGAGATACCAGATACCGACCTGGCTAGATATGTGTGCCAGTGAGGGAGACACAATATACCTGCTTGGGTAGACATGTGTGCCAGTGTGGGAGACACCAGATACCGACCTGGCTAGATATGTGTGCCAGTGAGGGAGACACAATATACCTGCTTGGGGACATGTGTGCCAGTGTGTGAGATACCAGATACCGACCTGGCTAGATATGTGTGCCAGTGAGGGAGACACAAGATACCTGCTTGGGTAGACATGTGTGCCAGTGTGGGAGACACCAGATACCTGCCTGGGGAGACATGAATGACAGTGTGGGAGACACAAGATACGTGCCAAGAGAGATGTGTGACAGTGTTGGAGACACAAGATACTTGCCTGGGAAGACATATGTGCCAGTGAGGGAGACACAAGATACCTGCTTGGGTAGACAGGTGTGCCAGTGAGGGAGACACCAGATACCTGCATGGGGAGACATGAATGCCATTGTGGGAGACAGAAGATACCTGCCTGAATGGAAATGTGTGCCAGTGTGGGAGACACAAGACACTTGCCTGGGGAGACATGTGTGCCCGTGTTAGAGACACTAGATAATTGCCTGGGGAGACATGAATGCCAGTGAGGGAGACACCACATAACTGTCAGGGGAGACATATGTGCCCGTGTGGGAGACAAAAGATACCTGCCTGGCGAGATATGTGTGCCACTGTGGGAGACACAAGATACCTGCCTGGGGAGACAAGTGTGCTAGTGTGGGAGACACAGCATACCTGCATTGCGGGACATGTGTGCCAGTGTGGGAGACACCAGATACCTGCATGGGGAGACATGTGTGCCAGTGTGGGAGACACCAGATACATGACTGGGGAGACATGTGTGCCAGTGGGGGAGACACCATATACCTGCCAGGAAAGACTTATGCTCCAGTGTGAGGAACAAAAGATACCTGCCTGGGGAGACTTGCGGGACAGTGTGGGAGACACCAGATACCTGTATGGTAAGATATGAGTGTCAGTGTGCGAGACACGAGATACCTGCCTGGGGAGACATGTGTGCCAGTGGGGGAGACACCAGATACCTGCCTGGGGAGACACGTGCGCCAGTAAGGGAGACACCAGATACCTGCCAGGGGAGGCTTGCGGGACAGTGTGCGAGACACGAGATACCTGCATTGGAAGACATGTGTGTCAGTGCGGGAGACAACAGATACCTGCCTGGGAGACATGTGTGTATGTATGAGAGACACCAGACTCCAGCCTGCGGAGACATGTTTGCTAGTGTGGGAGACATCAGATACCTGCCTGGGGAGACATGTGTGCCAGTGTGGGAGACACAAGATACTTGCCTGGGGAGATATGTATGCCAGTCAGGGAAGCACAAGATACCTGCCTGGGGAGGCCTGTGTGCCGGTGTGGGAGACACAAGATATCTGGCAGGGGAGGCAT
The DNA here is from genome assembly GCF_038502225.1 of Cherax quadricarinatus. Taxonomy (NCBI): domain Eukaryota; kingdom Metazoa; phylum Arthropoda; class Malacostraca; order Decapoda; family Parastacidae; genus Cherax; species Cherax quadricarinatus. The sequence continues at coordinate 15,658 of NW_027196179.1, read as the reverse complement.
GCGTGCCAGTGTTGGAGACAAAGGATACCTGCCAGGGGAGACATGAGCCAGTGTGGGAGACACATGATACCTGCTTGGGGAGATATGTGTGCCAGTGTGTGAGACACCAGATACCTGCCTGGGGACACATGTGTGCAAATGAGAGAGACACAAGATACCTGCTTGGGGAGACATGTGTGCCAGTGAGGTATACACCAGATACCTGCATGGGGAGACATGAATGCCAGTGTGGGAGACACAAGATACGTGCCAGGGGAGACATGTGTGCCAGTGTTGGAGACACAAGATACCGGCCAGGGGAGACATGTGTGCCAGTGTGAGAGACACAAGATACCTGCTTGGGGACATGTGTACCAGTGTGTGAGATACCAGATACCGGCCTGGGGAGATATGTGTGCCAGTGAGGGAGACACAAGATACCTGCTTGGGTAGACATGTGTGCCAGTGTGGGAGACACCAGATACCTGCCTAGGGAGACATGTGTCAAAGTGTGGGTGATACAAGATACTTGCCTGGAGAGATATGTATGCCAGTCAGGGAGACACAAGATACCTGCCTAGGGAGACCTGGGGGCCAGTGTGGGAGACACCAGATACCTGCCTGGGTAGACATGTCTGCCAGTGTGGGAGACACAAGATACGTGCCAGGGGAGACATATGCGCTAGTGTTGGAGACAAACGATACCTGCCTGGGGAGGCATGTGTGTCAGAGTTGGAGACACAAGATACTTGCCTGGGGAGACATGTGTGACAGTGTGGGAGACACCAGATACCTGCCTGGGGAGACATGTGTCAAAGTGTGTGTGATACAAGATACTTGCCTGGAGAGATATGTATGCCAGTCAGGGAGACACAAGATACCTGCCTGGGGAGACCTGGGGGCCAGTGTGGGAGACACCAGATATCTGCCTGGGTAGACATGTCTGCCAGTGTGGGAGACACAAGATACGTGCCAGGGGAGACATATGCGCTAGTGTTGGAGACAAAAGATACCTGCCTGGGGAGGCATGTGTGTCAGTGTGGGAGACACAAGATACCTGCTTGGGGACATATGTGTGCCAGTGTGTGAGATACCAGATACCTGCCTGGGGAGACATGTGTGCCAGTGTGGGAGACACCAGATACCTGCCTGGGGAGACATGAATGCCAGTGTGGGAGACACAAGATACCTGTCTGGATAGATGTGTGCCAGTGTGGGAGACACCAGATACCTGCCTGGAAAGACATGTCTGCAAGTATGGGAGACACCAGATACCAGCCTGGGGAGACATATTTGCTAGTGTGGGAGACATCAGATACCTGCCTGGGGAGACGTGTGCCAGTGTGGGAGACACCAGATACCTGCCTGGGGAGACATGTGTGCAAGAGTGGGTGACACAAGATACTTGCCTGGGGAGATATGTATGCCAGTCAGAGAGACAGAAGATACCTGCCTGGGGAGACCTGTGTGCAAGTGTGGGAGACACCAGATACCTGCCTGGGTAGACATGTGTGCCAGTGTGGGAGACACCAGATACCTGCCTGGGGAGACATGTGTGCTAGTGAGGGAGACACAAGATACCTGCTTGGGTAGACATGTGTGACAGTGTGGGAGACACGAGATACCTGCCTGTGGAGACATGAATGCCATTGTGGGAGACACAAGATACCTGCCTGGATGGACATGTGTGCCCGTGTGGGAGACACCAGATATCTGCCTAGGGAGACATGTGTGCCAGTGTGGGAGACGCATGACAACTGCCTGGGGAGACATGAATGCCACTGTGGGAGACACCAGATAACTGTCAGGGGTGACATAAGTGCCAGTGTGGGAGACAAAAAATACTTGCCTGGCGACATATGTGTGCCAGTGTGGGAGACAGAAGATGCCTGCCTGGGGAGACAAGTGTGCTAGTGTGGGAGACGCAGCATACCTGCCTGAGGAGACATGTGTGCCAGTAAGGGAGACACTAGATACCTGCATTGGAAGACATGTGTGCCAGTGTAGGACACACAAGATACGTGGCTGGCAGACATGTGTGCCAGTGTGGGAGACTAAAGATACCTGCCTGGGGAGATGTGTGTGCCAGTGTGGGAGGCACATGGTGCCTGCCTGGTGAGACACGTGTGCTAGTGTGGGCGACACAAGGTACCTGCCTGGAGATACATGTGTGCCAGTGTGGGAGGCACCAGATACCTGCCAGGGGAGACATGTGTGCCAGTGTGGGAGACAAAAGATACCTGCCTGGGGAGATATGTGTGCCAGTGTGGGAGGCACATGGTGCCTGCCTGGTGAGACACGTGTGCTAGTGTGGGAGACACAAGGTACCTGCCTGGCGAGACGTGTGTGCCAGTGCGGGAGACACAAGATACCTCCCTGAGGAGACATTTGTGCCAGTGTGGGAGACACCAGATACCTGCATTAAGAGACATGCGTGACAGTGTGGGAAACAAAATATACCTACCTGGGGAGATGTGTGCCAGTGTGGGAGGCACATGATGCCTGCCTGGGGAGACACGTGTTTACCTGGAGTTTACCTGGAGAGAGTTCCAGGGGTCAACGCCTCCGCGGCCTGGTCTGTGACCAGGCCTCCTGGTGGATCAGAGCCTGATCAACCAGGCTGTTGCTGCTGGCTGCACGCAAACCAACGTTCGAGACACAGCCCGGCTGGTAAGGAACCGACTTTAGGTGCTTGTCCAGTGCCAGCTTGAAGACTGCCAGTGGTCTGTTGGTAATCCCTCTTATGCATGCTGGGAGGCAGTTGAACAGTCTCGGGCCCCTGACACTTATTGTATGGTCTCTTCACGTGCTATTGACACCCCTGCTTTTCATTGGGTGGATGATGCATCGTCTGCCAAGTCTTTTGCTTTCGAAGTTAGTGATTTTCGTGTGCAAGTTCGGTACTAGTCCCTCTAGGATTTTCCAGGTGTATATAATCATGTATCTCTCCCGCCTGCGTTCCAGGGAATACAGGTTTAGGAACTTCAAGCGCTCCGAGTAATTGAGGTGTTTTATCGTGTACTAGTGTGGGAGACACAAGATACCTGCCTGGGGAGACGTGTGTGTCAGTGCGGGAGACACAAGATACCTGCCTGAGGAGACATTTGTGCCAGTATGGGAGACACCAGATGCCTGCACGGGGAGACATGTGTGCCAGAGTGGGAGTCACAAGATACCTGCCTGAGGAGACATTTGTGCCAGTGTGGGAGACACCAGATACCTGCTTGGGGAGATATGTGTGCCAGTGTGAGAGACACCAGATACCTCCCTAGGGAGACATGTGTGCCAGTGTGAGAGACACCAGATACCTCCCTAGGGAGACATGTGTGCCAGTGTGAGAGACACCAGATACCTGCCTGGGGAGACATGTGTGCCAGTGTAGGAGACACCAGATACCTGCCTGGGGAGACTTGAGGGCCAGTGTGGGAGACATCAGATACAAGACTTGTGAGACATGTTTGCTGGTGTGGTAGACACCAGATACCTGCCTGGGGAGACATGTGTGCCAGTGTAGGAGACACCAGATACCTGCCTGCGGAGACTTGTGGGCCAGTAAGGGAGACACCAGATACCTGCCAGGGGAGACTTGCGGGACAGTGTGGGAGACACCAGATGCCTGTATGGGGAGACATGTGCGTCAGTGCGGGAGACACCAGATACCTGCCTGGGGAGACATGTGTGACAGTGTGGGAGACACCAGATACCTGCCTGGGGAGACATGTGTGCCAGTGTAGGAGACACCAGATACCTGCCTGGGGAGACATGTGTGACAGTGTGGGAGACACCAGATACCTGCCTGGGGAGACATGTGTGCAAGTATGGGAGACATCAGATACAAGACTTGTGAGACATGTTTGCTAGTGAGGTAGACAACAGATACCTGCCTGGGTAGACATGTGTGCCAGTGTAGGAGACACAAGATACCTGGCAGGGGAGACATGCCTGCCAGTGTAGGAGACACAAGAAACCTGCTTGGGGAGATATGTGTGCCAGTGTAGTAGACACCAGATACCTGCCTGGGGAGACAAGTGTGCTAGTGTGGGATACACAGCATACCTGCATGAGGAGACATGTGTGCCAGTAATGGAGACACTACATACCTGCATTGGGAGACATGTGTGCCAGTGTAGGACACAAAAGATACGTGGCTGGGAGACATGCGTGCCAGTGTTGGAGAGACCAGATACCTGCCAGGGCAGACATGTGTGCCAGTGTGGGAGACAAAAGATACCTGATTGGGGAGACATGTGTGCCAGTGTAGGAGGCACATGATGCCTGCCTGGGTAGACACGTGTGCTAGTGTGGGAGACACAAGATACCTGCCTGGGGAGACGTGTGTGCAAGTGCGGGAGACACAAGATACCTGCCTGAGGAGACATTTGTGCCAGTGTGGGAGACACAAAATACCTGAATGGGGAGACATGTGTGCCAGTGTGGGAGACACGAGATACCTGCCTTGGGAGACTTGCGGGCCATTGTGGGAGACACCAGATACCTGTATGGGGAGATATGTGTGTCAGTGTGGGAGACAATAGATGCCTGCCTGGGGAGACATGTGCGCCAGTGGGCAAGACACCAGATACCTGCCTGTCGAGACATGTGCACCAGTAAGGGAGACACCAGATACCTGCCAGGGGAGACTTGCGAGACAGTGTGGGAGCCACCAGATTCCTGTATGGGGAGACATCAGATACCTGCCTGGGGAGACATGTGTGCAAGTATGGGAGACATCAGATCCCTGCATGGGGAGACATGTCTGCCAGTGTGGGAGACACCAGATACCTGCCTGGGGAGACATGTGTGCAAGTGTGGGAGACAGAAGATACTTGCCTGGGGACATATGTATGCCAGTCAGGGAGACACAAGATACCTGCCTGGGGAGACCTGTGTGCCAGTGTGTGAGACACAAGATACCTGCTTGGGGAGACATGTGTGCCAGTGTGGTAGACACCAGATACCTGCCTGGGGAGACATGTGTGCCAGTGTGGGAGACACAAGATACCTGCCAGAAGAGACTTGCGGGGCAGTGTGGTAGACACGAGATACCTGCCTGGGGAGACATGTGTGTCAGTGAGGGAGACACCAGATACGTGCCTGGGGAGACATATGTGCAAGTATGGGAGACACGAGACAAGCCTGGGGAGACATGTTTGCTAGTGTTGGAGACAAGACATACCTGCTTTGGGAGACATGTGTGCCAGTGAGGAAGACGCAAGATACCTGCTTGGGGAGACATGTGTGCCAGTGTGGGAGACACAAGATTCATGCCTGGGGAGACATATGTGGCAGTGTGGGAGATACAAGATACCTGCCTGGGGAAACATGTGTGCCTGTGTGGGAGACACCAGATACCTGCCACGGGAGAATTGCGGGCCAGTGTGGGAGATACCAGATACCTGTATGGCAAGACACGTGTGATAGTGCGGGAGATACCAGATACCTACCTTGGGAGACATGTGTGCAAGTATCGGAGACAGCAGATTCCAGCCTGGGGAGACATGCATTCCAGTGTGGGAGGAATCAGATACCTGCCTGTGGAGACATGTGTGCCAGTGTGGGAGACACCAGATAACTGCCTTGGGAGACATGTGTCCGAGAGTGGGTGACTCAAGATACTTGCCTGGGGAGATATGTATGCCAGTCAGGGAGACACAAGATACCTGCCTGTGTAGAAATGTCTGCCAGTGTGGGAGACACAAGATACCTGCCAGGGGAGACATGTGTGCCAGTATTGGAGACATAAGATACCTGCCTCGGGAGACATGCGTGCCAGTGTGGGAGACACAAGATACATGCTAGGGGACATGTGTGCCAGTGTGTGAGATACCAGATACCTGCCTGGGGAGACATGTGTGCATGTATGAGAGACACCAGATACCAGCTTGCGGAGACATGTGTGCAAGTGGGTGACACAAGATACTTGCCTGGGGAGATATGTATGCCAGTCAGGGAAACACAAGATACCTGCCTGGGGAGGCCTGTGTGCCAGTGTGGGAGACACCAGATACCTGCCTGGGTAGATATGTGCCGGTGTGGGAGACACAAGATATCTGGCAGGGGAGACATGCGTGCCAGTGTTGGAGACAAAAGATACCTGCCAGGGGAGACATGAGCCAGTGAGGGAGACACAAGATACCTGCTTATGTAGACATGTTTACCAGTGTGGGAGATACCAGATACCTGCCTAGGGAGATGTGTGCCAGTAAGGGAGATACTAGATATGTGCCAAGGGAGACATGTGTGTCAGTGTTGGAGACAAGATACTTGCCTTGGGAGACATGTGTCAAAGTGTGAGTGATACAAGATACTTGCCTGGAGAGATATGTATGCCAGTCAGGGAGATACAAGATACCTGCCTGGGGAGACCTGTGTGCCAGTGTGGGAGACACCAGATACCTGCCTGGGTAGACATGTCTGCCAGTGTGGGAGACAAGATACGTGCCAGGGGAGACATATGGGCTAGTGTTGGAGACAAAAGATACCTGCCTGAGGAGGCATGTGTGTCAGTGGGGACATATGTGTGTGAGTGTGTGAGATACCAGATACCTGCCTTGGGAGACATGTGTGCCAGTGTGGGAGACACCAGATACCTGCATGGGTAGACATGTGTGCCAGTGTGGGAGACACCAGATACTTGCATGGGTAGACATGTGTGCCAGTGTGGGAGACACAAGATAACTGTCAGGGGAGACATATATGCCAGTGTGGGAGACAAGACACCTGCATGGGAGACGTGTGCAAGTATGGGAGACATCAGATACCATCCTGGGGAGACATATTTGCTAGTGTGGGAGACATCAGATACCTGCTTGGGTAGGAATGTGTGACAGCGTGGGAGACACCAGATACCTGCCTGTGGAGACATGAATGCCAGTGTGGGAGACACAAGATGTCTGCCTGGGGAGACATGTGTGCCCGTGTGGGAGACACAAGACAACTGCCTGTGGAGACATGCATGCCAGTGTGGGAGACACCAGATAACTGTCAGTGGAGACATTAGTGCCAGTGTGGGAGACAAAAAATTCTTGCCTGGCGACATATGTGTGCTAGTGTGGGAGACACAGCATACCTGCCTGAGGAGACATGTGTGCCAGTAAGGGAGACACTAGATACCTGCATTGGGAGACATGTGTGCCAGTGTAGGACACAAGATACGTGGCTGGGAGACATGTGTGCCAGTGTGGGAGACACAAGGTACCTGCCTGGCGAGACATGTGTGCCAGTGCGGGAGACAAGATACCTGCCTGAGAAGACATTTGTGCCAGTGTGGGAGACACCAGATATCTGCCTGGGGAGATGTGTGCCAGTGTGGGAGGCACATGATGCCTGCCTGGGGAGACACGTGTTTACCTGGAGAGAGTTCCGGGGGTCAACGCCCCCGCGGCCCGGTCTGTGACCAGGCCTCCTGGTGAATCAGAGCCTGATCAACAAGGCTGTTGCTGCTGGCTGCACGCAAACCAACGTACGAGCCACAGCCCGGCTGGTCAGGAACCGACTTTAGGTGCTTGTCCAGTGCCAGCTTGAAGACTGCCAGGGGTATGCTGGGAGGCAGTTGAACAGTCTCGGGCCCCTGACACTTATTGTATGGTCTCTTCACGTGCTATTGACTCCCCTGCTTTTCCTTGGGGGGATGGTGCATCGTCTGCCAAGTCTTTTGCTTTCGTAGTTAGTGATTTCGTGTACAAGTTCGGTACTAGTCCCTATAGGATTTTCCAGGTGTATATAATCATGTATCTCTCCCGCCTGCGTTCCAGGGAATACAGGTTTAGGAACCTCAAGCGCTCCGAGTAATTGAGGTGTTTTATCGTGTACTAATGTGGGAGACACAAGATACCTGCCTGGGGAGGCGTGTGTGCCAGTGTGGGAGACACCAGATATCTGCCTGGGGAGACATGTATTACAACCCAGGATTCCAAATGGCCTGTTACCCCGGGTGTCATGGGAGCAAATAAACACAGTAGAAAAAGTTTAGACTTATATTATCCTTCACCAGTTTAGAACAGCAATATGTACACTATGTACAGTGATAAGTATAGTGCACTCCACGGTAAGCAAAGCAGAAAAAGAAGCCACAAGATAGCAGACCGTGCTTCAACCAGCTCTCGAATGGGAATGACAAGGGCAGACAGGAGAGCGGTACCCACATAACCTCTGCGATTGCCAAAACCATCTTCTTATTGGCTAGAACCTGGTCACTAGTTGAACGACGGGGCCCCATCAACTCTTAGCAACCTGGTTCGCTGGTTGGGGGAGATAGCCTGTAAATGAGGGTGTGTACATGCGCCGAATAAAGGTTACGTACTCTTTGCATGCCACACCCCCACCCCGAGAAGACTCAGGATTAGGCTTCCACCTCCCAGTGGTAACCGTGCCGCCATGGCACAAAATAATGGGACCGCCTTTCCTCTCCACCATCCAACTCTTAGATAGAGCTCAGCTTTTCTTGTGACCAAAAGCCAAACCCTAAACTTAGAGTGAGACAGCAGTGTGACAGGCTAGCATAGGTCCAAGATACAGGCGGACGGTAGCCCGCATCCCCTCACTAAAAAAAAAAAAAAAAACCCCACACCAGGGGATAAAAAAAAAAAAGAGCATGAAAAGGGGTTACCACAAATAACATCGTAACCTAAATAAAATATTATACTCTAGATAAAGAGTCTGCCAACATTTTCTTTGCCGGCAATATATTTAATGGACAGATTATACGGTTGCAGCCTTAGCGTCCAGCGCATAAGCCTTGTGTTGTGGTTCTTCATGGCTTGGAGATATACTAGAGGATTGTGATCACTGTAGACTGACCACCTGCGATGTCTGGCCCACAAACATCGAAATGCTCCAAAGCCAGAACCAGCGCGAGGGCTTCTTTTTCAATGGTAGAGTAAGCCCTCTGATGTGGCTGGAACTTGGCTGAAAAGTATGCTACAGGCTGCAACTCCTTGTTCCCGATTTGTAATAGTACTGCCCCAACCCCAGACTCACAAGCATCAACCTGTAATGAAAAAGGTTTGGAGAAGTCTGGAGACAAGAGAATGGGTGCAGTACACAATAATCTTTTTGCTTTATTAAAAGCAGTGTTACAGTCTGAGGTCCAATTAAAGGGAACTTTATGACTGGTAAGAGAGGTAAGAGGGGCTACAATATCTTAGAAATTCTTACAGAATCTTCTGTAAAATCCTATCATGCCTAGGAAACGTTGAAGAGATTTCCTATCATGAGGAATTGGATAATCTTTAATAGAAAGAACTTTAGCAAGTTTAGGTGCAACTTTACCACTACCTACTTCATGGCCTAGAAAAGTGACAGTGGCCTGGCCAAAGGAAGATTTGGATAAATTAACTGTTAAATGGGAACTCTTAAAGGTCTCAAACAGAGCCTTAAGTCTAAGTAGGTGTTGATCCCAAGTATCAGACACCACAACAATATCATCTAGGTACGCTGCCGTGCCTTCAAGTCCTTTAATAGCCTGATGGATAAGTTTCTGGAATGAAGAGGGGGAATTTTTCATTCCGAAGGGTGTAACTGTATTGATAATGACCTCCTGGAATTACGAAGGCAGAGATTCCCTTTGCCTTATCTGTCAAAGGTACCTGATAGTAGCCTTTAAGGAGATCTAATTTGGACACAAAAGTAGCCTTACCCACAAAGTCAATTACGTCATCCAGACGAGGAAGAGGGTAAGCATCTGTAATTGTGACCTCGTTCACTTTACGGTAGTCTGTACACATACGAAACCCTCCATCAGCCTTCTTCACAAGGATGCACGGTGAAGCCCATGGACTAGATGATTCCTCCACTAAACCATGCTTTAACAAAAATTCTACTTCTTGCTGAAGTAGCCTTTGCTTTTCAGGATTAGCTCTGTAGGGGGAGAGTTTAATTGGTTTAGAGTTTCCCACATCTACATCATGGTAACGTAACGTACATTTTTTCGGCACATCCGAAAAAATATTAGGATATGACTATAGAAGCTCAGTTAGATTTGTTGCTTGCGTTTCAGATAATCTCTCCATTAAAGGGCTAGGATCCTTGAGGAGGACAGAATTTGAAAGTTTAATATTAATTTCAGAGATAGAGTGCAAAGAGTCAGAGTTGTCCTCAGAGGTAGAGGACAGAGTCATTACTGGGACTTGATCTGGTGTATGGAAGTACTTTAACTGATTAATGTGGTAAGTTTTAGTTTTTGAGGTCTTATCAATGGGAGCTACCACATAATTTACATCAGATAATCTACTTACAATCTGCATAGGTCCCGTAAATCTAGCTTTCAAGGTGTGGCCAGGTATAGGTTCCTGCACCAACACCTTGTCTCCTGGATGGAAGGAGCGGAATTGTGCACTTCTGTCATACCTCTGTTTCATCTTGCTTTGAGCTGTCTTTAGGTTAGCCTTGGCTAACTGACGTGCCACCTGCAACCTTGAAGACGGATTGTAGAGTGTTGAACTAACGTCTTCTCCCATCCATCCTTCTTTGAGCACCCGAAGAGGACCTCGTACATTGTGCCCAAAGATCAGCTCAAAAGGACTATACCCTGTAGACTCTTGCACCGTCTCTCGTACTGAGAACAGCAACAAAGGTAGTGATTCATCCCAGTCTGTAGGAAAGTGCATGCAAAAACTTCATCATTGTTTTTAATGTCTGATGGAATCTTTCCAAGGCGCCTTGGGACTGAGGATGATAGGCAGTGGATAAGTTGTGGATTATCCCTAACCTAGTTAATACTTCCCTAAATGCTTTGGCAGTAAAGTTAGTACCTTGATCACTTTGAATAGTTTTAGGAATGCCAAAACAAGAAATGAATTTTGTTAATGCTTTGAGAATAGCTTTAGTATTAATACTACGCATGGGAATTGCTTCAGGGTATCTGGTTACTTTATCCATAATCGTAAATAAATATGGATTTCCAGACTTTGACCTAGGTAGTGGACCTACACAATCTATAATTAAATCTGCAAAAGGTTCTCCATCAGCAGGTATAGGTTGGAGAGGTGCAAGTTTAATGGAATGTCCAGGTTTTCCAACTTTGACATTCTCGGCAACACCTAATATGATTCTTCACATCTTTCTTTAATTTTGGCCAATAAAATTCTTTTGAGATTCTATACAAGGTTTTTGTAATTCCTAAGTGACCTCCTGATGACGTATTATGAGCTATATTTAATATTTGAGGTCTATACTTTGTTGGAACTACTAACCTGTCATACAATTGCCGGCCCTCTATCTCCTTACCAGTCTCAGTGCAGATCAAATAATCGTTTTTAACTTCATACTTGACCGGATGACCCAAAGAGGATTTACCCATGGCTGCCTCAAAAGCGAATTTTAAAGAAGGGTCCTTTCGTTGTTCCTCTCGGACAGTCCCTCGGGCATGGAAACAAACATCTGGCAATCCTGCAACCTGGGAATAGGTAGGCTTGATCGGGGTCTGTTCACTTGATCTACGAGGCTCTGGCCAGTTTTCCTCGTAAAACAATGTGGCTATTCCGAGATCGGAGTCGTCCAAGGATAGGTCAACATTCTCTCCAGACAACCCTTGGGATGTTGCCCGAGTTATGGCCAACACCGGAGAAGAATTAATCATTATAGGTTCAGGACACGAACTAACAGTAGTAATGTTATTACCCAGTAATAACACTGCATCTTTCATGGGGAATCCTTTTGAGACACCTACAGTCAAGTACCCAGTGTAATATTTGCACTGTACATAAATTTTATGCAAAGGAACAGAATATATAGCTCCTCCAAATGCTTCCAATAAAACAGAGGAATTCAAAGTACTCTCTGAAAGGGGTAATATTCCCTCTTACAAGTGAGCAATATGCTCCAGTATCTCTAAAGGTCTTTACTTTAGTTGTTTGAGTTTTCCTGAAGGGAAATAAGACTTGCAATAATAAGGGGCCATACCTTTTTCTTCTTCTCTAGGGGACATGTTACTAGGGATATTAGAGATTTTCCCAATGGGTTGGGATTTATGGGGGCAGTTGGGACTTGTGTGACCTACTTTATTGCACCTGAAGCAGACGACAGGCTTGCCCTTTACTCCCTGTTTACGTTGCAAATGGTGTTCTGGCTGGTGTCTCTCTGGATACGGTTGTCGAGATGCACCATGAGTAATTTGCCTCTCCGCAGGTGGACCATATGTTGAGAAGCGTGGCTCACCAGGTGACTTAGTTAGCTGACGTAGACGTTCTCCCTCCGGCTGGCACTTCATTCTCCAAGGTTGACGGTCTCTGCTGATGCCAGGCTGTTGAAAAAGAGACGGGACCGATCGGACAAGGAGCGGTTAGTTTCGAACGTATCAGCCAACCTGGCTGCCTCCAATGCAGTGGTTAAGTCACGATCCTGCAGAAAGACTCGAACCTCTGGTCCCACAGACTCCAGCAGGTTATCAATCAGAATAAGCTGCACCAGCTCCTCAAAGGTAGAGACACCACTTGCTTTATACCAGCTGGTAAAAGCTTTGGTTTGCTGTCTCACAAAGTCCACTAGGGATTGACCAAGCTGTCGTCTGCCCAGCTTAAAATTTTTGCGGTATTTGGCTGGGATACATGTATATGCTCCCAACACTGTGGTCTTCACTACTTGATAATCAGAAAATTCAACGTCATTTAATACTGACGTGAATTCTTGTGCCTTACCCAATAATGCTGTATGAACCAACGATGCCCAATGCTGTTCCGCCCACCTCTAGGCTCGAGCCTGATTTTCGAAGCTTTCGAAAAATTGCTCTGGTTCGGCCTCATTGAAGCGGGGAACAGACTGTACTGCTTTTTGTAAACTAAAATCATTTACAGAATGCGAAAACTGCCTCCTTTCTCTTTCCCTATCAAATTCTTCCCTTGCGAATGCTCTGTTCCCTAGTTTGCTCAAGATCGATTTTTGCCAGCTCAAGTGCCAACGACGCTGATTCACCTTGAGACAACCCAGCTGCACTATACTGACCATTTTCCTCCGTAGGTGTATCATCTTCCTCCTGCGAGAACATAATAGTTCTTGCCCTAGCTCCCGTAGAGGGAGGAGTCTGATGTGCCATCTCTTCTTCTATAAGTTTGACAGCAATCAGTGAACGCAGTTGCGCAGCTGTGAGAGTACGTTTGTATGTAATGCCAATGGAACGAGCAATTTGCCAACAACGCTGTAGGGACAATTTAGGTAGGTTATGCAAAGTATATGCCGACACCAGACGTCTGACTCGTCTAGGTGGCATAAGTTATTCGCTATGCACAGTACGATTGCAGAATACCCCAACGTAACACGTTAATTTGCAGAATACGCTTAGCTATGCACAGTACGATTGCAGAATACGCATACAAGCAAAGCTGACTGCAAAATTCTCCACACCGAACAGGCTAGTAACAACTGACACACAAAATTGTAAAGCAATGCCAGACAGCTACACTGTTCTAGAAGATTGACCGTAGCGAAGCGAGCACAATGATCCTGCTACGAGCTTCACCCTAAGCTCAACCGTTTCTCTAAGTCCAGCTCCAGCTCTCGGACAGGCTACCCATATTACAACCCAGGATTCCAAATGGCCTGTTACCCCGGGTGTAATGGGAGCAAATAAACACAGTAGAAAAAGTTTAGACTTGTATTATCCTTCACCAGTTTAGAACAGCAATATGTACACTATGTACAGTGATAAGTATAGTGCACTCCACGGTAAGCAAAGCAGAAATAGAAGCCACAAGATAGCAGACCGTGCTTCAACCAGCTTTAGAATGGGAATGACAAGGGCAGACAGGAGAGCGGTACCCACATAACCTCTGCGATTGCCAAAACAATCTTCTTATTGGCTAGAACCTGGTCACTAGTTGAACGACGGGGCCCCACCAGCAACTCTTAGCAACCTGGTTCGCTGGTTGGGCGAGATAGCCTGTAAATGAGGGTGTGTACATGCGCCGAATAAAGGTTACGTACTCTTTGCATGCCACAACATGTGTGCCATTGGGTGAGACACCAGATACCTGCCTGGGGAGACATGTGGGCCAGTAAAGGAGACACCAGATACCTGCCAGGGGAGACTTGCGGGCCAGTGTGGGAGACACCAGATACCTGTATGGGGAGACATGTGCGTCAGTGCGGGAGACACCAGATACCTGCCTGGGGAGACATGTGTGCCAGTGTGGGAGACACCAGATACCTGCCTGGGGAGACATGTGTGCAAGTGTGGGTGACACAAGATACCTGCCTGGGTAAACATGTGTGCCAGTGTGGGAGACACAAGATATCTGGCAGGGGAGACATGCGTGCCAGTGTTGGAGACAAAAGATATCTGCCTGGGGAGACATGTGTGCCAGTGTGGGAGACACAAGATACATGCTTGGGGAGACATGTGTGCCAGTGTGGTAGACACCAGATACCTGCCTGGGGAGACATGAATGCCAGTGTGGGAGACACAAGATACCTGCCTGGGGAGACATGTGTGCCAGTGTGGGAGACACAAGATACCTGCCAGGGGAGACTTGCGGGCCAGTGTGGGAGACACCAGATTCCTGAATGGGGAGACATGTGTGTCAGTGCGGGAGACACCAGATACCTGCCGGGGAGACATGTGCGCAAGTATGGGAGACATCAGATACAAGACTTGTGAGACATGTTTGCTAGTGTGGTAGACAACAGATACCTGCCTGGGTAGACATGTGTGCCAGTGTGTGAGACACCAGATACCTGCCTTGGGAGACGTGTGTGTAGTGACGGAGACACAAGATACCTGCTTGGGGAGACATGTGTGCTAGTGTGGGAGACTCAACATACCTGCATGAGGAGACATGTGTGCCAGTAAGGTAGACACTACATACCTGCATTGGGAGACATGTGTGCCAGTGTAGGACACAAAAGATACGTGGCTGGGAGACATGCGTGCCAGTGTTGGAGAGACCAGATACCTGCCAGGGAAGACATGTGTGCCAGTGTGGGAGACAAAAGATACCTGCCTGGGGATATATGTGTGCCAGTGTGGGAGGCACATGATGCCTGCCTGGGTAAACACGTGTGCTAGTGTGGGAGACACAAGATACCTGCCTGGGGAAACGTGTGTGCAAGTGCGGGAGACATAAGATACCTGCCTGAGGAGACATTTGTGCCAGTGTGGGAGACACCAGATACCTGCATTGGGAGACATGTGTGCCAGTGTGGGAGACACGAGATACCTGCCTGTGGAGACATGTGTGCCAGTGGGAGAGACACCATATAACTGCCTGGGGAGACATGTGTGCCAGTTTGGGAGAAACCAGATACCTGCCTTGGGAGACTTGCGGGCCAGTGTGGGAGACACCAGATACCTGTATGGGGAGATGTTTGTGTCAGTGTGGGAGACATGTGTGCCAGTGGGCAAGACACCAGATACCTGCCTGTCGAGACATGTGTGCCAGTAAGGAAGACACCAGATACCTGCCAAGGGAGACTTGCGAGACAGTGTGGGAGACACCAGATACCTGTATGGGGAGACTTGTGTGCCTGTGCGGGAGACACCAGATACCTGCCTGGGGAGACATGTGTGCCAGTGTGGGAGACACAAGATACCTGCCAGAAGAGACTTGCGGGCCAGTGTGGGAGACACCAGATACCTGTATGGGGAGACATGTGTGTCAGTGAGGGAGACACCAGATGCGTGCCTGGGGAGACATATGTGCAAGTATAGGAGACACGAGACAAGCCTGGGGAGACATGTTTGCTAGTG